>NW_008619480.1:28024-43829 GCF_000691845.1 Merops nubicus | reverse complement strand
CTACACGCAGCTTCCGGCATAGGCCACAGTCATACAAAAGCTGCCACTGATGACCTCTGATCTGACAGCATTGCAGCAGGAAATATCCTCGAGCTGTATTTCTTTGACAGAGACCAAGTGAGGAAGGAGATCTCTGCTTCTGCACTGGCCTTTGGCAGTTAATTTGTTGACCATGTTATGCCTGAACTATAAATTGGATCAGATCTGAAAATTCACTGTTGATCCCTGATATGGCAGACTTAATCTGGAGGAAAGTCACATGGAATCACTGAAGTTGGAGGGAATAGTGTTTTGGGGAATAGGATTTGGCAGCAACGGCCAGCTACAGCTACTGACTGCACTGAACATTTTCTTCAGGCTAGGGATTAATTTAACTCTGCATGGCTTTATAATATCAAACTGCTGAATCGCTTGTAGCTATGTACTGTAATAATCCTGAATTGATCTCACTCTGAATGAACCACCACACTCTTTTCCAGTGGGTTAGGAATACCACTCTTTCTCAAAGGATAAAACACTAGAATAAATATGTATGACTCTCTATAATATGTATCCAATTTAAAATATATAAATATGATATTTATATATATCAATATTGTTGTTGCTTATAGCTGCTACTTTTATGTAAAATGAGATAAGGAATCAATCAGTAATTGTTGACTTGTTTAGATGTGGATTTACCCTTCCACACCTCCTCCCCAAGCATTGTTTGCTTTCCTCAGGTATCTCTTGCAGGTTTTATGAGTCCCTTGAAAAAAGTCAGGTGAACCCCAGGGATCTACAAACAGAAGGCTGGAAATCACATCTGTGGGTCTCAATAGCAAAACTTACTTCTTGTTACTCCATAGACTCGGTGGATTTGTGTTTCTCTCAGGGCTGCCTTTGAACCAGAGCATTTCTTTAGATACGCCAAATTGTCCATCTGGTACCTTGTATTGAGGAGCCACAGAGGAAAGACAAAGTTTGATCTTCTATATTTAATGGGCTTGATTTTGATTATACATCTGTTTTGCTTCACTGACTTCAGTAAAGAGGGCTTCTCTGTATTTCTCAGATTTCAGAGCTGGGCCTGAAAATGGTAGTGTTACCACAAAAAGCTAATACCATTAGGAACTAATACTCAAGAAAAATGACACAGCCTAGTTTTGAAAATGGAACTAGTTTATTCACCAGCTCCCTCAGCAGTGAAGCAGAAATGAGTGGAAAGGATGAGAAGTGGTAACAGTGATGAAAGCTGTGGCATCCTTCTGTAGGCAGGCACTAAGGCTTCTTATAAAAATGTACAGTGAGGTTTGTGACACCAAGTCACCACCTTCTAAGAAATGTCTGGATTTCTAAAATTAGTCTGAAGATTCAAGAAAAAAAAATTAAAAGCACAAATCTTCTGCACTCTCTTTCCATCTCATCTTTTATATTCTGCTTCTCAGCACTGACAGCCAGCAATAGAATCAAATTTTGTGTCTGAGGATCCCTGTTAAAATTAACTTAGTTCAGTTCTCCAACTAGAAATCAGCAAATAACAGTGCGGGTCAGGTGATCTGAAGTCCTCACAAGGGTGGCATTTCTTCTAGCCCTTGGTGTGCAGCACCCAGAGCCTGTTTCAGTTTGTATCTGCACTAGCTGAGCGCTTGTGTAGAAACTTGAAGAAAATTGACCGGGCTTTCTGGTGGCAATGGCTTAATCTTCCATGCCTGCATGCTTAAATTAGCTTGGCAAACAAGATTTGTACTGGAGCACCAGTACAAGCGTAGCTTCATACGTGAAGAGGCACACACCGCTGGGTTCCTGGGTGTAATGCTTTAGGTGCTCTTTTGTCTGTTGAAACAAGCATCAGACCAGATGGATTTTGTGCTAACACTTGTCTACAGCTTGGGATTGTTCAAGCTTGCTGGGTGGCACAACCTGATTTAAGCTGTTGGGTTTTGTGTGGTGACCTGCCTTTTTTTTTTTTTTTAAGCAATACCTTTCTGTTCCCTGCCACTCGCTGCTCTAGCTCCCCACACCAGCCTTGCTGACAGCTTTTCTTATTTTCTCTTGGCAAGAAGGCATGTAACATGAGAGCTAACACGATCACCTAGCGTATCAGTGACCCTGGAAGAGCTTCTCCCACCTCATGCCTTGGAGCAGGCACTTAGGTAAAGCTCCCTCCTCAGTTTTCTAGGTTCTTGGCTTTTGGATTCCAACACAGGAAGCTATTGGCTTTGATTAGGGTGAGCGCTCACCCAGCCATGTATGGGTGATTTGTGATAATTTCATACATTATCATAAATTGGAAGCTCTTTTCTCCTCTGTGATAACTGTATCACTGTTCATAAATCATAGCTCTAGCTTAGTAAAATAACTCATGAAAATAAGCCTGGCAGTTTGTCCTTTTTGTTTAGCATTCTTCCTTTTCACTAGGTGCTAGCAGAGCACTTCTCTGTTTCTTGGCTTCCCTGTCCTCTGAGACCCTTGGAGTGGAAAGGCTCTGAGTGGATTTTGCTTTATGCTCTAGGCTTATGGCCACAATGTATAAATGTATTTAAATAAGCAAAGCTATCAGAATGAGGAGGGAGAGAGAAGCATCAGTTATGTCAGATGTGGGGCAAAGCTGGAAGTGGGCAGATTCAGGCTGGAAGTGAGAAAGAAGTTCTTCACCATGAGAGTGGTGAGACCCTGGAATGGGTTGCCCAGGGAGGTGGTTGAGGCCCCATCCCTGGGGGTCTTTAAGGCCAGGCTGGATGAGGCTCTGGGCAGCCTGATCTAGTGGGAGGTGTCCCTGCTCATGGCAGAGGGGTTGGAACTGGGTGATCCTTGTGGTCCCTTCCAGCCCTGACAGATCCTGATTCTGTTTTAGCAGAGGACTTAGTAGTGTTGGCCTGATGGTTGGACTTGATGATCTTGGAGGTCTCTTCCAACCTAAAGGATTCTATGATTCTAAGTTGTCTAGTTTGACTGAAAAGAAGACAACCAGACAATTTATGTGGCTATGTTTTAGGTTATGACTTGTGTGCGTGGCGTTCTGCCTCACTTCCTCCTCTCCCATTCAGCTTCAGCATTTTTGAAGAAATAATGAAAGTTCCCTATGACCTCAGAGCACTACCTATAAGCCCAGATACTGATAACTAATAATATAGACAACTCCTGCATATAATTCACATGATCGGTACACTGCGAAACCCCTCAGTTACACATTCCACAGATGTTTTATTGTTTATTTTCTTTCTTTAATAGTTCTATCATCTTGTTCATTGCATAACACAGGAAAAGTGACCAGTATTAATCTAAACTGACTGTTGTTAGCTAAAAGTGTTATTTTAGTTATTTTAGCTCTTACTGAAATAACCTCTATTTGCTATAGTGTGAGATTATTGTGCTCTTCATAGATGTTTGTAGCTTGCTAAATTAGGATACCAAGCAATTATGAAATGGAAGTGCTTCATTAATGTAATTTTCTGATATGCAAAGCACAAGGGAAAAATACTAACCAGGATAATTTAGCAAGAGAAACTTAAAGTGAGCTGTGCAGAAGCAAAGACACTAGTGCCACAGCTCACTCACAACTTCAGCACCTATATCACTGAGAACTCTGTGGGCCTCTGTGAAAAGTTTCATTTGCAAAAGGCTCTTTGAATCCTTCCTCCCCCACTGCTGTCTTCATCATTCAACAACTGCCTCACAGCAACACACCATCTACCTCCTTGGTCTCATCTTGCTCAATACCACCTGTAACAAGCTAGGCAGGTTTTCTACAGACAGGCAACAGTGTCATCCAAAGTAAACTTCTCTCAAAGCAGGATCTCTTCTGTGCTTTCATAGACAGGGTCTTGGAAAGCCAAAGATCTGATCTGGGAGAAAAACTGTGTGCATATATCTGCACGTAGCTATTTTTTTCAGATTGTGCTATTGAATGTTACATAAAAATAAGCTCCTATAATACCTTCTCAATTGGAATTTATGTAGGTAATAGAAAAAGTATAGAGGTCAGTGTCTATATGTGTTACATCAAAGAATAAGAAAAAATAGGAATAATGATGACAGCTGTGGGTAGGTGTTTGCCTTTTTGTGTAGCCTCCAATTTGTTGCTTTGTGAATGTGCTGAAAGGGTGACCTGTTCACAGGCGTTCCAAATCAGAAGAAATGCTAAAGGTGTGCGGGGGTGAATCGATCCTTTCAGAGAGAAGATTGTCACCTGAGTGCTCCGCCGTAGCTTAAAGACACTCCCATTGCTACGGGTCATAGTAAATGGACCTGCTGGGAGTGCTTGAGGGATCACACTAGCACTACAATTCTAATTCTGACATTGCTAATGGCAGCAGAAACTGTAACATTTTTCTTACCTGTTTTGTTTTTTTCCCTCAAGATTGACATTTTCATTTTCTTTCATGCAAGAAATAAATTCCAGGAAAGGGAAACTCTTAATAAACCTGTAGTAAAGAGTATGATGTAACTGGCATAACTCCTTCAGTTTTAAAACCATGAAGATAGCATGGCTGAAAATTGTGCCTGTCTGTAAATTAAATAAAATATGGAAATAAAATTCATTATAAAGATAATGGAAAATTCTCATTTTCCTTGCCGCTTTATTCATGCACACTTCAACTGTTGCCTGGAAGAGGCAGTGCCTTGTAAAGAAAATAAACATCCTCTTCTCTTCAGACACTCCTCAGTTTTCTAAGTGATCTCTTATACTGCTAGGCTGGATTTTGTCAGTTAATGCCTGAGCTTGTGTGATTTGGAGAATGGCTGCTCTGAAGAGATCACTTAAAGGTTCCATTAGGTTTGACCTTTTCCATGATGGCTATGTTGAAGAGGCACACAGAACCCTCCTCAAGCACCTTGGACTACCTCAGAAAAGTCCTGTGACTTAACTGCACTGAACTGAATGGAGTATTCCAATTGTAGTTCAGCCTGGTCCGTTATATAGTTGTGGGGTTTTTTTGGTAGTATTTCCATTATGTTCATCTTTCCATGGGTAAACAGTGTTGAAATGTTTGTAGAGCAGGAGGAGGAGGTACCTCTGCACTTCAGAATCAGAGATGCCTGATTTCGGTATAACAGAGCAAGTGGCTAAGAACAGGTTAATTTTGCCCAACTTCATTTATTAATCAGTTTGATTATTTCACTTTCTCCAGTGTTGCAAATCAGACATAATCAGATCAGTTAATAGCATTATAGATCTGTGTGTTAAATTATACAGAGCAATGTTATTCATAGGTCCTCTTAATTTCCCCATATAGACTAATCTTATTAATATTTATCTTCTTCTTACAAATTCAGAGTGGGTAATCTCTATCTAAATGAAGGTAATGTTCACACCGAGCTGTCTGTTTTTGTAAAAGAAAACAAAGAAATCATAGGAGCACTTAATGTTACATAAAGCTTAAAGGAGAAAAAAAGGTAATTAATTGTGAAGTATCATTAATGATGCCAGTGTCCAAATATTTGTGTTGTCAAAACAACTGGCAGGAGGCATGATAGCATGGCGAAGATTAAACCTGAGGTTCAGAAACACCACACAATGTTGGGTCTTGGCCCCTGCAGTTATATTTGCCTATAGAAACCATCTTGTTAAGGGAGGGTTAAGAATTAATGTGCTTGGATGATGATGAATTTCCTGGTGGTGTCCCAAATGACCTAATGTCTGCCTCCTCTCAGCCATTGGTTCTATTCAACAGTAGCAGAGGGGTAGGGGGAAAAACCAAACAGGTATGTTGAAATATGCAGGATATAACCTAAGGATGACCATACTTTCTTCCAGTTTGGTGAGTTGGGTTTGGTTCTTGAAACATGAGGAACTGTTTCTGCAGAGGCTGTGACTCTGGAATATATTCGCTCATAAATAAAGTGTGCTACTTGGATGTTTGTAAGTGGATATTTAAAGGACTTTGTTTATTCTGTACAGTCCCTGTTAATAGTAACAAGTGTTTTGTGAAGCATTTAGTCATGTGCACAAGGCTGTCCCTACTCAGTAAAGTACTTCAGTGTGCTCTTAAGTCCCTTGATTTCAGCTCTTGGTTTTATCAGCAGGAGGTTTTTCAGAGGCTGTCCTTTTCTCACAAACAAGCTAAGCTGCCTTACGTCAAAAGAGTCCTCAAAAGCTCTTCCTTATACAAAATATTAATTTTCTTTTACCTCGCCTGCTGCAACAATTGATGACCTTAGAACCACTTTGTTGTTACCTGTGTAAATACTGGTTCTAATGGTTTAATTTCTGCTGTTTATTCCTGCAAACCAGCAACAAGAGTTCTCTGTATTTCCCCCAGATTGAACCATTTGCAGATTGACGCATCCATGCCAATCATTACCTCCTAAATTTTCGTGTGTATGCAGCAGCTTGTTTAGGACAAGATGTTTAGCACATCTTGTGGATGTGCACAAACAAAGCAAAGAAAGTCAAACAGATTTTAAAGCAGGAAGAAGTGCCTCTTATTGCTGCATGTCGTTATCGACACTCGATCCCCGGGATCTCTGCCACCCAACCTCTGCCGTTGGGTACCATCAGTAGACACAGGCTTCAATGTGAAGGATGTTGCAAATGGCGTTTATTGTGTAGCTGCAATTGTTTATATAGCACAAGCCACACCCATAAGGCCCCTCGTGGGCAGTCTGAGCTTTCCGTTACATCGCGAGATTTTCCGCACGCCGATCCCTGCCTAGGGCGGGCTCTGCTCACCACAACAGCTGCATAAAATTTTGTCCAGAAAGACAGCACATTGAGACTGCAAATTCCTAAAGATAGGCAGAATTTTTTTTACTTTTATCCCCTTTCTGCCCTGAACAGCCTGGCAAATTTTAGGGTGGTGATGAATTACACCATATCCAGGTTTCCCTGCTGACTGCTTTAGATTGAGGATGATGCCACAGATTTTTGACATTAAGGCATCATTAGAGTCATATTTTCTGACATTCTCTATAGCCCTGACTAGAGTTTCTTATCTGGTAATTCTGAAATAAATTATCACAAAAAGAAAAAAAAAAAATGTGATGTGTAAACAAGAAAGCATAAAACATTCTCTGTAAAATGTGCAAGAGTCTGCTCTCATGGTATAAAAATGTGTACTCTAAAGTAATTTCATCTAGTTTGGGATCTCATAATGAGATTTTTCTGCCAGATTAAGGCACAGTGACCAGGGAGGGATAACAAGCAAGTCTAGGGAGGTGCAAAAACTTTTTTTATGAAAGAGGGAAAAGATTGATACTTCTCACTATGGAGAAGCAATAAATAAGGACAAATGTGAGAAGGTCTCTATCATTTGTTATTGTGAAGCCAAGAGAGGACCCTTGCATTTGCTCCTTTTCTCATGACAACAGGAGTTTGAGATACTCCTTTAAATCAGAGACCTAACATCCATTTGAAAGGAAATTACTTTGTGCCAGTGCATACTTTTAGCTGCTTCAAGGTTTTGCAGAGACTAAAAGATTAGTGAGTTGGTTTTTTTAAAGTCTGCTTATTCATAAAGAAAGACAGAATATCCCATTATATATCTAGTGTGACAACACTACAAATAAAAAGCAAAGCCTAAGATGCTCAAAATACTTGGAAGAGTCTTACTGCTTCAGTGCCATGGTTCATAAACACAACTCCTTTTCTTAGACATTTGCTCCACATAATGTAAAATGTTGAGAAGAGTCAGAGGGATCAGAAACATAGGAAGGCTTTTCTTTGTAAGCTGCAAAATGAAAGTTACTTGAAACTAGGAATAAATTGTGTCTCCTGGTATAAATGTAAGTAGGTATTTAGTTGAGACACCAATAGTCTTCATGTTTAATTTACACAGTGCTTGAGGTTTAGCATATTTCTCCCAGACAGCTTGTCTGATGTTTTCATTTTCTGCTGTCTTTCTGTCTTAGCACTAGAGATGGTGTGACACTGAAGTTCTTGGCATGCTTTGGTTATTTACAGATAACATGAGTAATACAGAATTTTGTCCGAAATAAACCAAACCAACCAGGCATCTTAAGTAAATTGTAAATGAGAAGTGTGTCTGGTATGCTTATGAAAGTGGCTCCAAAAAATGACAATCCACTTAAAAATACCCAACAACCAACAAAAGAGCTCACTAGAAACCACTCATGAGTTGCTTGACAACTCACTAGAAAAGGCTTGACAGGTCTGAAAAGACTTGAAGCAGACATGTCAGCAGGTGGTTTATCCTACATTGTGTTTTGCAGGGAGGACTACAACTACCTTCCGATTACTTATTTGCCCAGCTTATTCTTGCTCCAGTAGGACAGTTGCACTCACCGGGTGTTATTTAACAGTCATCTTCCTGATTACCACCCTGTAATGTCGAGGGCTTAGTATGCAGAAGCTGAATCTGCTGCCTGTAGGTGCTTCGGCTCTGCAGTTTGTTTGGTTTTCCCACCTAATGCTGTGCTGCATTTGTGAAAGTATTGCGGGATGTGGTGGTAGAGGGATTAGGAGCTGGGAGACTGATGGAGAAACTTGCAAAGAAAGAAAGCACAGGAAGTTTTGCACTGTCCTTCACCCTTTCCAAACCCTTCCTTTCAGTTTGAAGAGGCTTTGGAGTGAACCCTTCACAGCAGTGCAGCAGCCAGCCCTGCTGCGTGATCCCGGGGCTGTTCCCAATGAGCCAGCATGCCCGTAGCCAAGGATTTTATTTCAGTAAGGATAACTGGGAGGAGGAATGAGGCAGGACAGTGAGCACCTGACTTGTTTCAACAGGCAGCAAGCAGTACCTGTGTTTGCAGGCTCTGGCTGTAGTGCTGGCCCTGGCCCACAGGTTCAGGGCCATTCCATTTTCTAGCATCTCATCAGTTTTGTCTGAAGTATGGAACTGTAAGAAGGGTATTCTAGGAAGTGTCTTTCACCCACTGGTGAACTTCGTAAGATTTTTCAGATTGTGGTGGCATTATAGAAGATATGATTGAAAAAAAAATTGAATGTTTTGAGTAGGCCTTCTTTTTTATGGAGAGACAACTGACAAAACCAAAGAGTAAAATTTGATGAGTGTCTGTCCCTGCATTATTTTTTTCTGTTTGAAATAGAAAATAGATTGTTTTGGTTTGTTAAGGAATATTTTTTTTTTTTACTTCACATATTTTGCATTCTCTGAACTGAAATTCAGGAGAAAGGAAAAAGAATTGCTTTTCGCCTTCAGATGTTGGTCACTTTGGAGGACGAATGCTTATGCAGACACAGAGCTTTGCTCATGCTTGTCCCATCCCTAATGGCCCCTGTATTCTCACTCTTCAGAGTTTAGAAAGCACCATTATGAGTCATCTGCCTGTGAATTTTGCACACTGAATCAGAGCAAAGTATGAAGCTCCTCAGGGAGAGAATGACATTGCCATGAATGAGCCTGGGGATCTGGGACAAAAGAAAGGCAAATTTGCTGAATTGTTACCCCCAGTTAGGAACTGATGTGTGATTTGCTCAGCTTGGTCGGAGACCAGGCTGTAGCTCCTTTGAAAGTAGGCCTTGTTTATCAGGATATGCATGATATTTTGACAGAAATTACCCAAACAATTGCTCTTCAGAGTCAGTTACATTGCTCTTGTGTTGTCTCTGCCCTGGGTGATGGCTGATGTCGGGGTTCCTGTCTGTCACATTCTTTTTTGCTGCATTTTAGATGATTCCAGAGTTTGTATCTTAAATTATTTGTTTGATAGCTCCTAATATGCAGCTAGATTATACATGCCAATTCCTGTAGCAGTCTAATTGCTGACCTTATGTGCTAATGCTGCTAAATATATGATTAGCTATAACCAGTAGCAGCCTGGCCACTAAACGCCAGCAATACAAAAAAGATTTGTCATTCTACTCCTTTCCATGCATAGAAACAAAAGCAAAGCTTTCCCAGTTTCCTCTATTATACCTGTCTGGAGTAATTTTGCAAATGTTTTTGTTTTGGATTTCTTTTTTCTCCTAGTGACAGTGTTTGAGCAACTAAAATAGGCATGAACTTCCATACTTTAGTGGCAAAGTTTCATGTGGCTAGAATAGGGAAGGGAGGGAAAATAAGAAAGAGCAAACAGAAGTTTGTGTTTTGGGAAGCAAGTTTATTTGAACTCATTCATAAAATAGTTTAGATAAATTTCCAGCGAATGGATGATTTAGTCCAGATTCTCATCTGGCATGGTGGATGAAGTCCTAAGTGGAAAAGGAAAGGTTGGAATGATATGTCCTAGGAGATAGTATTGACCACTGTGAGAACAGGAAACTGATACCAAAGAGCTTTCAGTGTAAAGAATGAGAAGAGGTGAGCATTAATCTGGAAATAGTTATTATCTAAGACTTTTCTAACAACTATGCCTAAATTCCAGGAATTAGTGTTATTTTCATTTGTATTGAGTCTGTTTGCTTTTTTACAAGTAAATGGAATGTACTTTTTTCTTCTCTTTTTATTAATCCCCTCACTGCTCTGAAATCTTCATGTGGTCATTTGACTGGCAGATTGGAAGAATGACAGCAGCAGTACGGGTAAGTACATATACTGGGCTTTTGGAGGGGTTTATGCCTTGTCGGGGTGGGAAGGCCATTCGGATTATGTAGTCAGATAACTGAATCACTCAATTTTTCACACTACAAAATGCAAAATTCATGACAGAATACCTGCAATGAAATCCAAGATAAAAGCAGTGAGTCCTAAAAATATGTAATTTATTTGTCGTGTTATGGTTACTTTAAGTGTGATATATACTACTATTATTTACTTACTTGATTCATTTGAATACTTACTGTAACCTGAAGTTGTATTGCATTTAAAAAGATATTTAAACAGACAAAGTAACAGTAATTATAAAAAGTCATCCACCAGTCAGGAAAGAAACCATTATAGTCTGCATTTTCTGCTGAAGAGGATGAGATATTCAGTGGTAGAGCAGGGGCAGTTGCCAGGGCTGTGCTCAGCAGCTTGCCTGGGAGAGGACTAGGGTCATCCCAGCACTGAAAGCTCACAGCTTGAATTTAGCGGGCATCAAGAACTGAGCCAGCTATTTTGCTTTCACTTTTTGAGAAAATATTACCAACCCAGAAAATCTGAGCAGCCTGTTCCACACCTAGGCCTGAGCTGACTAAGGAATTGGGGAAATGTGGACAGCACTGTACAGTATAATTTTGCAGAACTCTACAGTGGTGTTTTGTTCCTTCCTTCTCTTGCTGTGACTCTTAATTGTGTAGGAAAGCTTTTCAGATTAACATTTCTGTGGGAATGATGCAAACATTTTGCTACAGGGAAGACTATATAAATGGAGAATTTGCGGAATTAATGGCAGAAGACGAAGATGTGGTGTTTGTAATCTTGTGTATCAGTCCTCCAATATGGTAAAAACAACTATTGTTTCACTTGTCTGAATCTGTGAAGACCCAGGCACTTTTTTGCTTCCCTAATGAGAAGTCACACCAACCCAAACTCTTACAATGGAGGTTTGGTGTATGAAGAGATGCGAGTTTTGGTAAAGGTGCTTGGGTGTGTATAACTGGAACATGCTTTCACCAAGGATGTGAGTAAAAGACCTTGCTGACTGACTGGTCATTAAATGCACACTTCCTTTGCCAAAACGAATCCAAAGGAATGCTCATGGCAACCTTTTGTGGTGTTCGCAGGACTGGTTTTTAGCTTGCCAGAGACTTTAGTAACCTCAATCTAGGCAACTCTGTCTTGTTTGTTTTTCATTGAGCATTTGAACCTGAAGCTTAAGCTGCTTAAAGTGAAGCAATGTAAATAATATATGTTGAAGAACTTAAAAATGGTGGAAATTCACAAGCTCTCCATCTCCCTGTGCAAGGCCTGATGGATTTATGCCATTCTCACTGGCCTTAACTGAGCACCAGAGAAAAGGCAAAGGGTTGATCCAGTGACTTGGCCAAGACAGCAAGAACACCTGTGAACTGGATCCAGGTTTCCCTATGTGTCTAGCATCTGCTTGGATTTTCATGGAACCTGTGTTCTCTTTGCTGTCATATACTCAACAATAAACATTAACACCATATACCATAAAAAGAATGTTCAGTGTTTGCAATGTTCTAATAATATACAAGATATAATTGTTAAACTGGTTCTAAGGAATCCATAATATATTTTAGTTTAACATGTTGCATAAAAGTATCTACACAATAAAAAAGATATTTGGGCTAACATCTTTCGCAAATGATATTTATTAGGCAAAACTTTACTAGGATTTCAGGAATCAATTTATTTTCATACCTTTTGGCTTAATGAGTCACTAAAGTGGAAACATCCTTTTCCTTTAGTGTACTTATACTGAAGAGACATCCAATAAAGCGTAAAGCTGAATTATGTAAAAACATATCCTGTTCATTTCCCTGTAAAATATCTCTATACAGTGTTTTATATATTTTTTCTAGAGATGTTGACAAACTACCAGTCCATGTCCTGGATTAATTTGTACTAAACTTTTATAGAAGTTGCCATCTTTCAGTTTCACAGGCAGTTGATATTTAGAAGGATCTTCCACTTAGAATGAGGCCAGTGTTTTAATTTGCCCAGTAGTAGTTATTTTTATTTCTCATAATCTGCTACCATTGGAGCCTAGAGAACATTTAAACTAAGTGTTCCATACCTTAGGCTGACAATTAATTCCGTGTTCAAGTGAGCATGCTATGCAACTGAAGTGTCACTTGTATGTTGAGGTGCAGGAGACATAAGTGAATCAAGTGAAAGCTAGTCTCCTTTTCCTGTTTGAAGAGTATTAGTAGGAATATTGCTGTGGCTTTGCATTTACTTACTGGGTTTTTTACCTGCTTGTGGATTGAATACAAATAGAGGAAATTTGCAGACGTGTTGGATGTTTGTCATTGTGTCGGTACTTTCCTCTGAGGACAACTGAGTGCAATTTCTGCATTCAAAATCTCTTTCAATTGTATACTGTTTTCTAAAAATTCCAGAAAGGTGGCCATTCAGAGGAAGAAAGGACTGCATGAGAATGAGAGAGAAGCCAGTTGGAATAGAATAGAATCATTCAGTTTCAGTGGACCTGCAGTGATGATCTGGTCCAAATGCCTAAAAAGCAGTTTGTAAAACCCATTCAGATATTCCCAGAAAAATATTGGCTACGTATCTTGAGTGGTGATGTACTGTTGGGTTTACCCTTCTCCATTTGTATACTGACTTGGAAAGTTTTACGCTCTGTATAATTCAAACTTGTGGATATATACAGAATGTTTGCATTATTAGGAAATTTAGCAGGTACTATAATAAACATTTGGTTGCCAAAGTTTGTGATTTGGTAAATCATTTGGCTGCTTTATTTATTTACAGACCCTTCATTTGCAGCTTTTAGCAAGCTGAATATTTTTATTTCAGGAAAGAAAATTGGCAGTTCCTTTAAATGCTGTAAATACAGCCCAGAAGTTTTCTCCTAATTCCCATCCTGCACCACTGCTGTGGAGTTTCAAATGGGCAGTATGTGCAGTAACACTTAGATGATTGAGAGCAACCAGGTGACTGGGGAGCTGACTCTCCATCACATTTGTAACCTCAGCAGAGTATCAGAGAGCCCAAGTAAAGAGTCCAGGACAAATAGTTATTGTTTTTTAACTGTTTAATGTTATCATTCTACCAGAATCAGTGAGAAAGTTCGATGATTAAAGTAGGCATCAAAAGAAGGATTTGAAGTGGATTTCACTTAACCTATTTCATCTTAATCGCAGTTTTCTTCTGTTCATAGAAGGGAAACTGGGGAGAGGAAAACCGAAGCTTTGCTACAGCTGTGCTTTGAATGAAGTACTTGCCCACTCAATTGAATTTTACACTGTTCATTACAGGGGCATATTTGGGTTTCTTTTGCTCTTGAGGGGCTTGGAAGGCTCTGATGACATCATAATTTATCCTTGAATATCAGGAAACAATTTTCAAAGGTTTTCTCAGGTTGGCTGGGAATTTTTAGTTGAATAATTTTCTCATGGAAGAGGAACTCCCTGCATAACTGCAGCTTTTGTCAGGAAAATTATTTTTCCATAGTGGTCACTTTTATCAGATAAATGTATTCTGGTATGAGTCTTTTAAAATGCAGTTCAAATATTTCACTTCTGAGTCTGCAAAAACTGCAGACGTTTACTTTCGTACAAATTTAGCAGCATTACTCTATTACTGCTTTGTTTCCAATGCTTCAGTTCATGCCCCTGTTTGCTCCCCTAAGGCATGCTCTCTGAAAATTCCTCTCTCCTAATGCAGTGTGAGTCTTCCCTCAAGCTGGACTTCATGGGGAGAATCATCCCAGAGAGTGATGCCCAGTCCAAGGGGAAACCAGAGGTGTTCGTCCCCGGAGGCAGCACCGGCCCAGGGCAGTGCAGAGCAGAGCAGGGCTGACGCACGGTCCGCCTCAGTGAACACAGAGGGAAGGGTGATGGAGAAATGATGGTCAATCTTTGGATGGAAAATGTCAGACCAGAGTGTTTTTCATACTGAGGTCCAAAGAATTAGCTGTTCATTGCAACAAGTTAAAAAAATAATTAAATGGAATGGAAGTTCCCTATTTCACTTCGGCCCCATCCCAGAAAGGTGGTGGAGGCCCCATCCCTGGAGACATTCAAGGTCAGGTTTGATGGGGCTCTGAGCAACCTGATAGAGTTAAAGATGTTCCCTGCTCACTGCAGGAGTGCTGGACTTAGATGACCTTTTAAAGCTCTTTTCCAACCCAAAGCATTCTGTGATTTTACTGAGTTCTACTATGAAGGCGTTGAACCACCAAGCTAACCGTCAGGCCACCAGGCCTGATGCAGTTTTGTGGGCCAGATATTGAAGTGCCATTACTTTGTAGCTTGGTTAGAATCTTCTGTGAGTCCCATGAGGCACATCTGTAGCACTAAAGAGCTGACTGCCTGAGAAACTCTGGTCCCAAATCCTTCCTTTCACAATTTTTTTTCTTTTGGTTCACTGCAGAAGGGAAGCAAGGGAGGGAATGCTGCCCTGCTGCCTGGGCTGGGCCCACGCTTGCAGGGCTGACTGGGAGTCAGGAAGGATTTTCAATGTTGGAAGCATACTGCTGCCTAAATTATCAAGGAAAATTTACCGGTAGATACAGTTTCTTCTGGAAGGAACATAATAAATATGTAATAAGAGATTTTTATGTATTATTTACATTTATGAGGGAAGACAAAAAGACAGTGTAACTTTTTTCCTACTTACCTAGGTAAGTTTCATGTTCCTGCACCTCAAAATAGTACTGTTGACTCTGTAATATAGTCACAAAGAACTTTTCTTTGGGAATGTTTCTTTCTTCACAGTCTTCCAAAGAATTTTTTCCCTCACTTTTTTCACTTCTTCAATTATTAGCTGGTTTGGCCCCAAATCCCATAACTGCTGCTGCTGTTAAGTAATTAACTGTTCCACTTTATCACTTACCTCAAGCACAGGTAAAGCTTGCAGGGAATAGATCATACACAGTCCTATGTTAATTTGCTGTGGAAGGTATAGCAGGATAACTCAGTAGAGCTAATGGTGAGCAATTGCAGGCAAAAGTAATAGGAAAATGTCATTCCAAAATAATTCTGTAAATCAGCTGCTTAACGAGAGTCCCTTTTGGGAAGGCATTCGTGGAGGATGGGCAGTGCTTTCTTGGAGGGGTTCAACATGGGCAAGGTAGGGTCCTGCCTGCAGAGGAGTAGTCTCCAGAGGGTCTCTGAGCACCCATCAGAAGGTTCTCTGGGTAGTCCCATCAGAAGCAATGACCTAGTGGCTCTCCTGCAATTTGCTCCATACATGAGGGCAGCATATTGCCTCTGCCTGCAGAATCACAGGCTGCAACAGTAGCTCTTGCTCTCCAAGGTTTCAAGCGTGTAGGGGGCTTGGGTTTGCTCCTTTTTTCTTTTTTTCCCACTTCTTTTCATGCTTGCTAT
>NW_008619480.1:10618-27993 GCF_000691845.1 Merops nubicus | reverse complement strand
AGCAGGAATTTGGGCTCAGCCTTTACTGCCAGCCAGTTAAATATAATGGTTGCATCCTTCTGGTCTGCCCACCTGTTCCTTTTAAGAAAAGACTACCTTTAGAATAGTATTAGACTTTTCACAGAGGGAAGGATTGTGCCATCTGTTAGCATAGGAGAGCTAAAAGTCAGGACTGAAAAAATAAGATGGCTAATAAAAAAGAAATTCAATTCAAAACGGTGAAATTAGTGTAAGGATTGCTTTTGAAACCTGGCTGAGTGCCTGATGGAAAAACTGCATGTCTTTAGTGCTCAGCTGAGCCTGGGGAGGAGGAAGCAGTGAACCTCTCCAGGGTGGTGTGAAAAATGATTATTAGGAGGGGAATTAAAGAACGTCTGTTATTCACAAACTGAAAGGTCTGATGAAGACATTGCCTGTGTTTGAATCAATCTTCTTCACCAATTTACTACAATTCTTCAAATTTCAGCAGTAGTTGCCTCAAGAGGCTATTCGGGAGACTAGCAGTTAGAGAAGAGAGATTAAGCACCATGTGGTTATAGAAAGTGCCAATGAGATAGAAATGGTAGAAGCTGTCGAGTTACAAAAACTTGGGAGTGTCCTAAGGTACTTGTCTTAGAACTAATGCTCTAGAGAGGAGTGATAATGAGTAAGTTGTTATTAGCTCATGACGAAGTGCTGTGGGTTAGTCGAGATCAGAGATGAGAGGGTCAGACTCGTCAGTGACCTCACAGTGCTGGGCAAATGAGCAGCCCGCTGGCTCGAAAACAGGATTGCAGATAGGTGCCAGCTAAGGAGTACTGGAGAACATAAAAAACTTGACCTTACTAAGGTCACAGAGAAGCAAGTCAGGTTGGGAAAAATATTTGGTTGTTGTTCAAGCCACCATCGCAACTGCCTGCGTGTTACTATGGGATCTCAGATTCTAAAAAAAGGAAAACAAAACAAAACAAAACCAAGCCAACAAACAAAGAAAACTCCTGAAGTATATGATAAGGGAGATTAAAATGACATAGGAAAACTTTGTAAAATGTTTTTTTTTTCCCCCTTCTGGAATCAATTTCATGTGAAATTTTAGAGTGAGTGCAAGTCATCCATTAAAAAAAAAAAAAAACAAAAAAAAAACAAACAGAGGGGAAGAGAAATGTAGTTTATTTCCTTATTTCCTGTTTTGTTTTTTTCCCCCTATCCTTCTCTTGGTTGTTAAACAACTTGCAAGAGAGACAGATAACCGGGGACCTTCTAATCAGCTGTGGTCTCATTATCCTGACAAGTACACAAAGTAACAGCATACAAAATCGGGCATTGTCTATAGTCTTCTAAGGTAGAACAAGGAGGATTTTGGTTAAAATGGAGACAGAGCATTTTAGCAACAGAGCAGTTACACAATTAATAATTGGAATTTCTGACCTGAGAGATTACTGCTGGAAGGAAGTACCTGCACAGAAGGAGCAGGTATCTGGTGGGCTGCAGCATGGAGCACTGTCACAGATGTCTGTTAGGATTTTATGGGTTTTCCTGCCTGTCTCATCAGATGCAGCTCTGGCTAGGATTTTTCAGGGGAAATCACATGTCAGTTAAAGCACTTAAAATCACCAAGAGTACCAAGAGCAGTTTAAAAAAAAAAATCCAACCAACCAAAAAAGCAACAGTTCTTTACCAGTCTGTATTTTATCAAGTGCTTACATCCATGCATGGATAGCAGGAATGTGGCTGGGCTGCAGTGTTATCATTGTTTGATGGTGTGTTCATATAAAAAAAAAAAAAAACACCAAGGTGCTACTTCAGCTGTTGAGGCATCGTGCTTTTTCACATGATGAGTAACCTGGAGGAGTTTATGCTGTTTCTCTAGACTGAAGAATTACTTGTTTGTCTTAATAGTTGCTAAAATAAGACTGTTTTACAATGAACAGAAGAAACCTTACCAAACAGTGCCAAAATAATTCAGGCAGCTGACAGAAGAAAGTGCTTTCTGCTATGAAGATGTTATGAATGCCTTCATTTTTTTCCTATCTCTGTCATTCACTTCATGTTTGGAAGAGTGATTTTTGTCTTTAAATATGAACCAGATGATGTTGCCAAGACAACCTTTCCTCAAGCTTCTAGTTTTGCTCATAGTGTGTGCTGAACCTCAACCAGGTTTTCTCCCAGAGTAACTGGTCACTTATTTTTCAAGTGGGATTTAGTTAGATGAGGCTAAATACTCACAAGTACTTGATTTTCTTGGCTCCTTGGAAGATCCCTCCGGCTAGTTTCACTTGCTCTGTCTTGAGGGCTGGAGGAAGCTATCACACTGGCAGCTGGATTCCAGTATATGAGGCAGACTGTTTGTCCACAGTGATGGTTCTACAGCTGGTGACTCCTTTCCTAGCCAAAGTGTAGACCTCCATGGGGGGAGCATACAGTCAGTGACCAGACATCTCCCCTGCAGGATGTTTTACAGCATTTCCTCTACTATATTGATTCTCAACGCAGTAAGGCTGCATTTTAGGCTATCAGTGTATTGCCTGCAGATGTCTTGCTGCAAGGGACCTTTTGTTTTAAAAAAAAAAAATACTACTGTTGCTTAGCAGGTGCTCAAGAAGTCTATACAAACTGGTTGTCTTACTGCTGATGAGACAGGCGGTGGGACTGGGAGAGGGGTTTTAGTTGTTTGTCATCCTTGTTACCTGCAATGAGAACTTTTTGAAAGATATCTCTGTATAGGCTGTTCATCATAAGGGTAGTGACAAACTTAAATCATGTTTCAATAAATGTAGTCTCTGTGATACAATAATATTAAATTCCCTTTTAATTTCTTAAAACGTCAATGTATTTTATGCCCCTTTTGCTCTTACTTCTCACTGCTTTGTCAAGAGAAGCTTTTCCCAGGCACTGCTCTGCACTTTCTTTTAGCTTTATTAAATAATGGTGGCGTTGTTACTGTCTTCAATTTTCAACAAAGTAGGCTCTTGCAAAGTGATGTTTTAATTAATTGTAACGGTAGCAATGGCTCAGCTTCTATTACTAAAGAATGAAGGCATCTTGTGTGAAAGGTGTCTTTGCATTTTCCCTGCCACTGCAAATTTTTTTTCTCAAGAAACACAGGAAGATTGGTAACAAGATGAAGGCTGAGCAGCAGCAGGCAGAGCCTCTCTGTAGTGGAGATGTGCTGGTGGGCACTGTCCACAGGGGTGAGGGCTCAGCAAGGATCTGAAGAGCCACCCCTGTTTCCTCCTGCCTGGGTGTTCAGTGGTTGGAATTTCAAATTGTTTACTGAGAAGCAGCTGAAAGGTGAGAAAGACAGGAATTCATCATCCCGATGGAGATGAGAGTTTATCCAGCAGCAGGTTTATATGATCACTAGTGTTCTGAACAGTTTGTGCTTTTCACTTAGGGAAAACCAATTTCCCCATGAAGGATTTTTTTTTTTTTTAACAAATATTTCCAATGTTTCAGGTTTTTTTTTTAGATCCTGCATCCCTTCTTTCCAGCAGAAAGGCACAGAGAGATGTCTAAATCTCTGGGACATCTGACTCCTAAAGTCTTTTCCATTTTCTGAAAGGTTGGCTGCAGCTGAGGTGCTGTGCTTCCAGTTTGCAGTTTTAATGTAGCTTTCCTGTCATATTTACAAGTGTGCAATCTGATATGTAATATAATCTGTACTGAAACCACAGCGTAAGTTAAAATAGTTATTAGTTTGTTTTTTTTTTTTCTCTGCAAAGTATTATGTTTTTACACATTGCTTCCATATCTTATGGTTATTTGTGTGTGAGAGAGAGGGTTGTGGAAAAACCATCAGCGTCAGGCTGTGTACTGAATAAAGAAAATGCAGATTATCTTGTGGGCTATAAAATACTAGAGTGAAAGGATTGCTCTAAATTGAAATACATTGAAACTTATTTCAAGCCAGGGCATAAATGACATTTCAAATTTTGAAAAGAATAATTATCTGAACTGTCAGTTGAAAGATAAATTCTTTACCTATTAGGTTTCTGTGTTTCAATCTGTAAAAGGCATCTGTGGGATTTATTTTTAGTATGTGAATAAACTTGATGGAATCAAGTGGAGTGGCTAATAACCTTGGGCTGTCAGACTCAGCCAGTAGCTGTCTGTCCTGGAGGTACTCTGCCTGTGCGCTTTCTCCACACACTAAGCAACTCTGGGTCTTGAATCTCTGCTTTATTTACTTTGAGGTGGCTTTGTGACTTGTAAAATACATCCTACAGAGTCAGAGAAGTGGCTGTTGCTGCCATTTGAATCCCACTTTCCCCAGGAGGTGAGCCTGTGGTGCCGCCGTTACGTCCATCTTGGCACACAGTAGTTGTTACACCTGAAGTGTGCAAGTAAATAACAGCAGCCTAGGTGCCCCAAAATGTTAGAAGTGGGCTGTATCTTGCTGCTGGAAATGGGTCTAGTGGTTGTTTTGAAATGCAGCCTGAGCATAACTACCTCACTGAATTGAAACCTGGTGCACTAATAGATCTATACACACCCCAACTATAAAAATAGTCTCCAGGCTTTATCTGTCTGTACAACCTAGCTCTACCACTGTCAGAATAAATTAATTTCCTCCACTTTCTTTGACAGCTGTGGATTTCAGTGACTGACAAACACAAATTTCAGTTCCTCTTTGGAGAACATGGAGAACAAAAAGTCTGCTGTGATGAACTCCTTACTTCTGTCACACAGCTGGGCTCTGAAGTCTACCTGCTCTCTCATTCTCTTTCATGCACTTCTATGTTTTTCTTTTAGTTGGAAGCCGAATTTAGCAAGTGTTGGAAATGCAAAGACATGGCAACCGATTGTCTTGATAAGAAATTACCACAAATAGGTTAAACAATTTCATTTTTTTCTCATGTAGAGATCCAGAATAATATAATGTTCTATTAAGAACATTAACCTTTTAATGAATTGATGAAGAGAAAAACACAACCAACTTGCATTTCTTTTTACGGGTAGTAACAAAGAGTACCCATAGATTGTTATGCTATTTTAAGAGTAAATATTCTTTTAAAATGTAGTTGTTGTGTAAAGTATACAATCTAAAGCTTTGGTGCTGGGGAGTGTGCAGAAAGAACTTTAGTTGGTTGAAATAGATGTATGATGTGAAAAAGTGTACTTAATGAAATGGGCCATGACCACAAGACATAAGCTTAGAGCTTTATTTGTAGTTATTCTCTTCCCAGCTTTGTAGTTCAGGCAAACCACAGGAAAAATTTAAGAAATCCGTATCTTTTCTGATAGCTTTCCAAACTGATGCCAATCAATTGCTTTGATTTTTTAATATTTGTAAAATATATAAAGAATTACTGGGACAAACACCCCAGGAAATCACTCTAGCCTGATAGCTGGTAACTCTCCACAAAAGTAGAATACATGGGGTCAAATTATTCTGGTGAAGGAGCATAGGAAGGCATTTTTTAGCTATTTGGGTAAATACCCTAACCAAAGACCTATGGGGAGTGCTGCTGTCACACCTACTACTGGAGAGCTGGGGCTACTTAGTAGCATATGGGTGTGGGGCAGCAGAAGCAGCACAGACAAGAGGAAACTGATGGTGTCCTCTGTGTGACGGTGAGTTTAAGGGTCTAAGGGACACATCCTTGCTAAATGTCTTCTGTAGACCCACGAGCTCTGCTCCCCTTATCTTGGTTACCAAGAACAAAGAACAATAAAAACTTAGATCCATGGAATCAGATCCCTCCCTGATCTTTCACTTATCAGCCTGACAGCTTCTAATTGCTGTGTTCAGAGGTCCCACTGGATTTGTTTGTGCTCTTCTTCTAACATCCATTGTCACTTGAAATATTCTCCTAAATACTCCACAGCTAAATACTACCAAATTTATGAGTTTTTGGAAGGTGATGCAATTTAAGTATTGGCTAATATACAGAAGAATATCTTTTCAGTGATAGTAATTGTTTTATTCAGTTTCACTGCCTAATACACAGCCTGAAGGTTTCGCAACTGCATAAGTTGCCACCTTCTACTTCCACCTCCTAGTAGATAATACTTGTGGAGTGGCCCCTCCCGTTGATTTCTAATTATTTTTTACAATACTGTAGTGCTTGATATGTTTAAATAAGCTTGTGCTATAAAATAATCTTGCACCTATTGTATCACAATATCACTCCTTGCTACATAACAAGAAAAATGGGTGTTAGCTACGTTTGAATTTCACTGGATGGCAGACAGTCCTCTGGCCACAGAGCCTATATGTAGGAGTCCTGAGGTAATCCTTACATGCCTTTGAAAGGTTCTTTTTCATTAGTAATACTGGCCAGAATTGTAAAAGGTTGCTACTGTGCCTCATTCATATCAGAAGAGTCAAAGAAATCTTATCGTCCAGATGCCAGAAATTAATGGCTTGTATTTCTGTGAACTGTGCAACCAATTTCTGCGATCACAGGAAAGGAACAAATTGACAGATGAGGAAGAATGTTAATCATCAGATGCTACATGGCTTGCAGGACATAAAAGTGTATCTCAGCACTCAAGGCAACCATGTGTTAACATTTGGTGTTCACAGGGAAGGGACAGCAAGTCTAGAACAACTGAGTTGTTCTGCAGCTAACTAGTTCAAGTCAAAGAGCAACCATTTTTCCCATCCTTTTCCTTTGCTTCATAATGAAACTCATAAAAAGAAATAAGAATTAGTCATCCTTTGCTTTCAAAAGGAGTAAAGATAATTATGTATTATGTGTCACATGTCTGCACCACTTATTACAATTACATTTTGAAGCCACAATTAATTTAGCTTGCTATTGGCTTCCGAGCCTTTCAATTGTCCTTTATCCTGCTAAAATGATGGGTAGACTGTGGTGGTTTTTTTGTGTGTGTGTGGAGGGTTTTTTTGTTTTTTTGTTTTTTGTTTTTTTTTTTATCAGACTTCCAGTACAACTTGCCTTCAAACCTGGCAGCTATGAGGCTGCATAAAACCATTTCCTAAGTCTATAAAAGAATCTTTGTGTCCTGGTCAGTCCATATATTTATTCTCCAGAGAATAAATGTACTCTTTAAAAAATGGAACTCTCTTGATGTTTTGAGACACGATATTTTTATAGTATTGGCATTCCTTTTCATTCCTGCAGACTGACTGAGTGAAGAGATAAATTCCTGTGGTTTGCAAAAGAAAGTATTTTATCCATTTTTGCTTGCTATAGCACACAGAAAGTTTATATGTCACTGTGAAGTTTTAAGGAGAGCAGAGATTTTTGGTAATACTGCTTGATGTTTTCTCCAAAGAAAACATTTTCAACACATTTTCCATCATTGATACTGTGTTAATCAGGCACATCTGTTTCCAGATATAGGTTTTTTTTTTTGTCCAAGATGCCTCAGCATTTATTTGAGGCATGACTTACCACACCCAACCCTGCATTTACCCAACCCAGTAGAGTCTCTTCCTTTTGTGTTTCTTTATGCTTTGCCATCTGTTGTTTTATCCACAAACTAGATGGATATTTTTTTTTCCTGGAAGCAGCACCATAGACATAACAAGTCTTTCTAAACTGTGCCAGTTCATGTGTACAAAAATGGCCAAGGTGTCTTTAATAACTTGTAATTCTCTTCATTGCTGCTCATGCTGCAGAACAGAGCGTTTTAGAATGTGGCTCATTTGGGGAGCTCTTTGTACAACTTTACAGCACTCAGGAGGATGCTGGGGAAGGGCATCTGTTGTGAAAGCAAACTTGAGAACTTGCAGTTCATGAGAATTCATACAATTACAGTGGCTTTGGAAGCTGATGTGCTTCCTTCTTGCCCAGAGATTGTGATGGTGGAAGTGAGGTACAAAGGGTCAGCTAAAGGGTTACAGAAATACACAAGAGAGGACAGTAAGCTAGATGCAAAGAAACTGAGGAAGGGTCTCAGTTGCTCTGTGGTTGACCCACTGGCAATAGGAAAATGGTCCTAATCTAAATAATCACAACTAGCTAAGAAATACATCTTTAACCTGGGCAAAATCTTCCTGAGATT
Source organism: Merops nubicus (assembly GCF_000691845.1). NCBI lineage: Eukaryota > Metazoa > Chordata > Aves > Coraciiformes > Meropidae > Merops > Merops nubicus. The sequence goes on along the minus strand of NW_008619480.1, from coordinate 20,037 downwards.
GCTGCTGCTTTAATCTCTGAGTGCCTGTTGCTGTTGATGACACTTGCCTACCTTTCCAGCCGTTCCTGCCTCCTGTGTGGTCATTATTTTTCAGCTTCTCTCTTAATTGTGTACAAAGGAGAATATAGTAGTGCTATTGTGCTGGAATTGAACTTTCTTCTTTTATCAAAACTCAGTCTGGTTCTCAGCTTCTCACACTTCAACTTCTGTAGGACTCTTCAACACATTCTGCTTCCTACCACGTGAACATCATCATCTTGACTCCAACCCTTACATTAGCTTTTGTCTTCTCTTAATTCCAAGGCATACACTTGAAGCCTTCAGAGCAATTTCCCTTTACTCAGATGTTCTCTTCGTAAAGCCCACTTGTCACTTGCATTTCCCCCTTGTTCACAGGATTTGCTGTTCCTCAGCCACCTCACCCACCTTAACTTTCTCCATTTCTACCATTTCTGATGGAAAGTCATGTAAGTAACTGAATCCACAACATGTCCAACAGCATTAACTGTGCTTGTCTCTCATCTTGTAGACTGCCAAGAAATTTAGGACTGGAACCTGTGATGGATGTATTGCTGGGGTAGTGGAAAATGTCCATAATTCTGTGACTGTGGTCAGTGAAAGCATGTTTTCTATTAATGTGCTGAGCTCCTTATTTCTGTGAGAGGTGGTGAACCTGAGACACCAGGTTGGTTGACTAGAAATGCATTTATATTACTTCTTTTAAAGAATGAAGGTGTTGACAGAAGTAGCATAATAATATTTTAGTCTTTTATATTTGAATAGCTTAGAAATTCTAATGCAATATTTGCATAAGTCATTTGGTACACAGAATTTTGTTTTAAACTTTTTAAGATGTTAAAAATACCTTAAGCTGCGAAGTGCAGTAAATAATAATGTATATTAATCCTGATTCCTAATATACGCACTTAAATTAACTTCTTTTCTTCAGAAAAAATAATAAAATAAGTAATTGGGTTGTGATCAGATCATACCAACACATGCCAGAGAGCTTTCAGCTAAGGATGTACAAGAGAAGTTGGGACAGTTATTGATCATTCTTTTCCATGTTCAATGTTAATTTCTATTCATGTAACACCTCTCAAAACTGTAGCTACTGATGAAAATCTATAAAATATCTACTCTCATCTATCATAAATGCAGAGCACAGTAAAATTAATCAAAATAAAGGTACTGAAGAAAATCAAAGTTTAAGAGGTTGAGCATGGAAATGGGTTTCTCACAGTTGAATTCGATCTGTGATGAGCCTACAGAGAACTTGCTTTCAGGTATAGGACATTTTGTCTTTTTGAAGTAAATCTGATGCATCATATGCAGCAGCTTCACATGTCTGTTCATTTCTTTAGTTCTTAAAAAATATTCCAGATTCACTTTTCTCAGGTAATTTCTGACTGTAATGGCAAGCTTCTATTAATGCTGAGGTCTGTGTCTAATTTAATTACTGGATATGTGGGCATTATATTAACATAATGGCAAAATTACAACCCAAACCTTTTTTTTTTTCTCTCTATGAAGACTTATAGTAATTTACAGAAGAGATAAAGAGTGGGAACTTTTGGCATCCTGAGAAATCATGTTCTAGAATCTATATTTTTAATATTCTCCTTCATCCCTCCACCCTGTTTAAAATATCACTGTTCTCCAAATAAGAAAATTAACGTTATGGTTCTGTACCCATGCTGGCTTGATGATAAAAGTCAAAAACTGCTTTCAGCTTCATGGAACTGTAGCCAGGGCCTGTAGTCTGACTTCTGGGATATCACAGGTCATGTGTTGTGCCTGTGTGCTTTGTCGTAGACACAAAGACTTCAGATAAAGGTATTTTAAAAAAAAAAGAAAAAAAAAGAGGAAGAAAGAAAAGTTCATTCCTCAGATTAGAAACTGTCACAAGCAAAGAACAGGAGTGTTACCACTGGTTGAGGGTCCTGACATAGGCAAGGAATTGATATGGTAACACATACCAGATTCTTTGGGCAGGCAAATTACTTCCGGTTGTATAAAGAGAAAGCAAAAACCCTCAAAATTATATTCACCTAGTGTAGAATTCCTTCCTACACCCCCACCAGAGTGACTCTGATCATGAGTCAGCTGAGCCAGTCAGGCAGCTATCAGTGAGGATTTTTGTAACGTCACAGAGCTGTGATCCATATCATGCAGTTCTTCCACAGCTGAACTTAAATGCTACAGAGGAGGGAAGAAAAAATAAGTTTTATGTAGTGTAGAAAAGAAAAGGCTTCTTGGCTCACTTAGGTGATGTGCTTAGTCCCTGAAGTGCTCAGAATGTGTTGAGGATAACGCAGAAATTTCTGCCTTCTCCACAGCCCGTGAAAGGAGAGACTGAAAGGATTTATGACTTTATAAGTTGTCAGTTTGAAAGATCAGTCATCATGAACCATAAACAGACGTTTTCTCCCAGAAAGTTAGACTTTGTTTTAGGCAGACTTTGAGGGTGTGAGATGCCCTGGGGTATGAGACATCGTCAGTGTGCGACTGGCAGGTATGAGTCAGGACCTGTGGGAAACTGATTTCTTCTGGAGTGGCAGATGGGTTTTGGGTGAGGAATACTCCAGGGCATGGAAACCAGTGCTTGATGCCTGTATTTAGGCAGCCAGATCCTATCCCACTCTTTTTTTTTTTTTTAACCAGGCTCTGAAGAGAGCTGTCTGATATTTTTCTTAGCAAACTGTTTGAGTGTTTCCTTATTCTCTTTGCTGCCTAATTGCATATTAATTCACAGTTCAACCTGCCAAATTTTGACTTCCAGCTGTTCAGTTCTCTGTTTTTATCAACCAGGTTGGAAGACTTGTCCTGTGGTGTACATTTTGGCTTGGTGCTTGGCCTCGTCTTTTGAGCACTAAAAGCAGTGGGGCCAGTCCTGTAATACTCATGGCCTTTTGGGTTTATGCTTGCTTTATTCTGGCTGTCTCTTGGGTCTGTTCTGCACTGTCTTTGTTTTCAGCAAAACCTGAATTTTCCCTGATGTCTTCCAGGTCACTGTATCCTTTCTGGCACCAGCCTTTTTGTGAGGACCCTGTTTTTGAAATGCCCTTGCAAATCACAAGAAAGGGTTGGCAATATTTCAAGGCAATGGTCAGCAGACTGGGGTGGGTGGTAGAGCAGTGTTGGTCCATTTGAAGCTCTAGATCTCTGCTTTAAAGGAATCCAGATCGAGAGCAGATGTCTTTTACAGCTTGGGTCAGTTATGCAGGTAGTTTGGTTCTAGAAAGCTCTTCAGTTTAAGTAGGGCTTCCCATGCCTTCTGTATCCCAGTGCAATCTCCTTAGAGCAGTTGTTGCCCTGCAAGAGGAGGCTTTCAATTCACAGACATTTCACAGACATTCCTGTGCTGTTCACCTTCCTCCAGCATCTGCATGTTTCACTTTTTTCTGTTTCCTGACAAAAATCACAAGCTTTCACAGATCCCCATTAATACAAAGCTCCAGCCCTTCCCTGACCTTCAAGGGGGCTTTGCAAGCTCTTGCTGTCCAGCCCCAACAGATTGATGTCACTGGTATGTGGTCAGGAGGCTGCCTTGAAATGAATTTTTATTCCAAAGCTTTTGTTTTTCATCACTTCACCTCTGAGGGTCTCAAAATAAACATCACTTTGAATAGCTCTTTGCTGTCTGTACCCATGGCCTGGCCTGCTGACCAGTTTTTGCACTGCGTTTTCAGCACGTGTTGCTGCTCTCTGGCTGTGAGACTAATAGTAATTCTGCTTTGTGTCTCTGTTTCTTTGGCACTAGCTCTGAATTTGCCACCAATTTCTGCATTCCAATTGTAAGACCACATCCACCAAATTTCAATGGCAGCAGTACTATAGTCACTAATATAAAGATCTTTGGATCTTCTAATGTACCCTTTTGTTTGTTTTCTTGTTTATTTTTACATTGCCTTGTGCTTGCATTCATCATATGCATGATTCTGCAGTCGCTTCAGAGAACGTGCAAAATGAAGCAGGTTAATCCTGAATTACACAAAAAAAAAAAAAAAAAAAAAATCTGCACTGCATTTTGTATCTCTTTTGGTATTTCAGCAATGAAATAGGATTTCTATTCATAATTCTGAATGCAAATAAGAGAAAAGACCTTTACTTACTATTCACAATTTTAGTGTTGGGCACCACTTCATGATGTTTGGGACAAGTGGGATCAAGTACTATCAAGTCAAGTGTGCTGTTTTCCTGGCAGATAGAAAAATATATTTCACAGAACAACTTGGTGCATGAAATATGCTTCACCAAAAGGCTTTTCTTTTTCTAACAATTGCATAGCAGTGCTGCTCTTTCTTTAATCCTCATTTTTAACTTGGTATTATTCGGATTTATTTTCCTTTTTCTTTCAGCCACAAAGCAAAGATAAGAAAAGAATTGGAGATGTTACTGTTTTACTGGCTTTCTCTGAATATCTTTGAAAAACAGGCAGAGAGTTTGTCTCTAGTAATTCAGCTCCAAGAGCTGCCAGCTTCATGTATTTTCATGAGTTTTGCAATAAAAAAAAATCTATTAATATTTTAAACATTTCCCATTGTTTTTCTGTTATTAGAATTGTCCCTACAGCTAAACAATAAGACATTCCTTGATGTGCATTTTGTGGGAGGTTAAAGTTTTAACAAAGCTGTAGAAGATCCTTCATTGTGCCAGGTTATAAAATCAGGAGAGAACAGATAAAGCTGCAGATGCTTTCCCAGTTTACCAGGTGAGATGTGTGTCCACTTAATCTCAGTAGAGAGCTGAGTCTGTCCTTCTCTCTGGAATAGAGCATTTGCCTAAGGCTGCTCCCCCCATGGTAAAACATCCAAGGAGGTTCTCTTGGCCTACAGATGTCTCAAAGATAGCACCGTTGCTTGCCTCCCTAATTAGTTTTGAATTTCTCCCTTGTTATTTGTTCTTCAAATTGAACTCTGTTTCCTTCTTTTCTTTGGGGAATATATTAAAATAGTAACGGCTTTCTTTTCTGTAGCAGACAGTCTTGTGTGTTATGGACTGAACTTTACAAAGAGTATTATAATTGAGGTACTGAAAATAAAATTTTTTGCATATCGGGCATCCTCAGCAAAGCCCTTCCTTTTTCTCCAGATTAAAAAGCCAGCAAAAACAACCCACAGTTGTGTGTATTGTCAGAACAGGGTACCTGCAACAGCTCGTGAAGGGCAACTGGAAAAGTGGAGCACAACCCACCTGTTCTTTCTACTACTGGCAGGTAAACAAGCTGCTTTGTGTCTGGGAGAGGGCTACTGAACCCTTTGAAATGCTACAGGACTTTTTGTCTCCTGTGGCTACCAGGGAACTGTGTCCACTCCTGGGTTTCTCTAGAAGGTTTTTAACCGGGAGCAGGGATTCTTCTTGAACGCAATAGTCCACCCACGGTACCTACCCTCTGCTCCTTTGAGGAACGTAAGAAACTGTCTCACAACCATAGATGTGAGGTATGTAGAGAAGCTGTAGCTTCCTCTGTGTTAAGTCTATAGTGTATTAACAATACCTCAGAACTGAGGGGAAAGAAATGTTTCTTCTTTCTTCCTGAGGTATTCCTGGCTGAGTCATCGGTGGGTGGCTCAGTGAAAATCTTGTTGTTTAAAAGTAAATTACTTTTTCTGTTCTTCTCTCTGACTTGTGTAGACTGCAGAAATCTATTCCCATTTAGCAGGGCAATTTGCACTTATCATAAACCCCTCTGCAGGAGCACTTCACAAGTTGTGAGAAAGCTCTGGGTCTTTCTTGCATGAGTCTCACCTTCCAAGATGGTGATTTTGTACTGCCTGAGGGATGTAATTGTCAGATCATCATCATCATAAGGAGGCAGGTAGCTGCTCGGGTAACTGTCAGCAGTTTCATTGTGAACTGTGTGCTTGGTGCCCATGCTTGGGCTTTGGTACTTAGAGTTTTAAACCACAGCCTTTAAATGTCACAGTGACCAGTAAACAGCATGCAAACCTCATCTGGTTGAGGGACTAAGTGCATATTACATTGTACTTGTTGATATATACTTGTTGATATATACTCCTAAAGGGAGTTGTGCACTTTACTACTTTGGTGAAAGACATTTTTTTGTTCACTTTGTTCTTAAAGATATCATTCAAAACTGGTTTCTTCTCCATGTTCTGTCTTGGTTAATTCAGTTCACTTGAGGTTTTCTGTGTGTGTGGGCAGGCATGTATGTACACCCAGACAGGTGTATACGAAAGACAGCAATACCAGGATTACCTTCTGCTTTGGTGAAGGTAATTCTGTTATCCAAAAGAAACAAAGTCACTTAGACGTGTAGTTTGTCATTCTAGATGAAATGAATGTATCTTTAGGTGATCTGACTTCAGCTGGTCATTCTATGCTTGGGAAGAAACACTGGTGTCACAATGCAGCTGTCTTCCCTTTTGGAACCCTTAATTTCTGCACAATATAGTTTGTTTAAATCCAGTGACAGGAAACTAACATTACCAGCAGGAAATGTGAGTCAGCTCGATAACCCCCTGAGGTTATACATGTATGTATAAATATACACAAATGTAGCACGTAATATATACAGTCCTATTATTTCCCACCTGCCCAAAATGTAAATGTGGCTGTGCTGTCAATACATTACTGTTTAAATGGGCAGTTCTTGCCCTAGGTACCATATTCTGAAATAACTGATTGGGGTCATCAGTTTGCTTAGTTGCACCATTGCTGCTCTAGCTTACAAATGTGTGAATGGACTTTATTTTTAACAATGTGTTCAAGCCATGCAGTTTTTCTTTTAGCCAGAAGTATTTCTATATAAAATGTCACATCTGTAATATAACATCCATTATTAGCCTCTAAGGAAGCCTGAACTCTTGTACAAGAAATGAACAGGGTCACTGGAACAATTTTTTCTTTATCTACCATCAAGTATAAGAACTCTCAGAGATCTGCAGGCCAGGAATCCATTCCCCACAGGAGCCTGGGCAGTGCAGTACAGGCACAGAGTTTCACAAGCTCCAGGTGCTGTCATCCTTCCCTGCCACCCCAGCTCCAGTGGTTATCCCACCATCCCACCAAAGGATTCGACCTTTCTGGAGTGACACGTTCACAGTAGTCCTTTTTTTTTTTTTTTTTCCCACGGCCTACTACTGGGTAGGTGTTTGCCAGTTAATTTTCACTTATTTCCATCAAGGTGAGGCTGACTGGTCTGTGGAGTTTTTTTCTCATCTGGAGAAGAGCTAACTGAACCTCTGGGCACTTAAGCTCGTGTTGCCTGGAGCTGTGAAATAAAACCTAATAGTTTAGAAATTGCTTTGGCTGGGGTCTCATGAAGTGAAAGTACTTTTACATTTAAACTGTATCTTGAGTTTTGTGGATATGTTTATATACATAGATCTTTTTTTCTTTTTTTTTTTTCCTTTTAATCAGTCTGCTGGGATAGGAAGCTGGAAGAATCAATGTCACTTTGTTTTCTCTTTGACTGTACTATTGTGAGTGCGATATTTTTTTTCCTAAGTTTGATAAGAGTAAGGAGCAGTGAAAGAACTTGAAATTGATTTTGCTTAAAGTAAGGCTGGGATTTCTTTCAACTTGAGCGAGAGAGTAAGAGAATACATTCTCCCCATTAACATGACCTGGAGCCCAAGTAAAGATTTGATGCTGCAGTGTGAGAACACCATGTATTGTATAACTTCATGATCAGTAAAAATAGGAATTTGCTGCAAAAGAACATTAGTGGTTGTTGTCTTGTTTGATAGTTTGTTTTAATTATTAACAGTGTTTATTATGTCATACTGTATTTTAGAACACTCTGCAATTACTTTCAAGGTGCCAAACAGAAAACATGAATCTTCTTTCATGATTTTGTACTTGTGATTCAGAAACCTGTGCATCTTTTTTCATCAGTGGAAAATAATTTCTAGTGTCATGTAATTTGCACATCATTAGTTTAGGGTGCAGTTTTAGTACATACATTCTGGTTTCAACTTGGGATCACTAATTTTCATGGCCTACTAGACCCTGTGGATCTAGCAAACTATAATTTCTACTTTCATAATTGGACATTAGTTTGTGATACTTTAGCTGTAGTTTAGTCACAAGTTTGTTTCTTTTTCCTGTGGTCTTGTGATAAATGAAAATTTTTTTCAGATATTTTTGTACATACAATACACAAAACAACTATATTGTTCTCAGATGCAAAATGCTTTAGACTTTTCTATTCCAATAATAGCTTCCTCTGTGCAAAGCTACATACAGTACAGGAGGAAGTATTAGAGAACATGGTCTAAAATACTCCCTGAGACTTCCAGGTGTCACAGGACATAAAGTCCATACATTAAGTCCATACATAAAGGATGTCCACTCTATTTTCGATGAAAACAAATACAGAGTTGTTCTGTATATAGTTGTACTCACAGACTTCATCAAGAGGAAGAAAAAGGGCTGCCTTACCCTGGGCTGTGCTCAGCCACAAGGCAGGAAAACACAGCTGGATGGGTGAGGCTGATTGACAAGTTATAAGGAGAAGCCACAGGTCTGGATGCTCTGAAAAAATAGTTTGAGAGAATGAGACAGAAATGGAGGGTGGGAAACTTGTTTTCTTTCTCTCTTTCTCTTTCTCTCTCTCTCTTTCTCTCTCTCTTTCTCTCTCTCTCTTTCTCTCTCACTCTCTTCTGGTTGTTTGTGTTAGAACCTTACACTGTCCAGCTTCTTTTCTTTCTGATGAGGAAGTCAGCACATCTCTGCCAGCAGTTAGACAAGAAAGACAGTGACTGATGGCTTCGTGATTGCACATAGCCCACTTGAGGGGCAGGCAGGGGTGGGCAAATCACATGCTTGTGGTGTGGGTTTTTTGTTGTGGTTTGGGTGGGGTTTTTTTTTTTTTTTTTTTTTTTTTCTGAGAAATAATCTTTTCACTTCTCATTTATTAAAAAAAAGAAGCCTGAGTTTGCATTAGGCACACCTCCTTCTCTAAAAGTGCAATACTAATGCTGTTAAAGCCACTAAAGAGAAAAACTTTATTAAAATCAGAGGTATTCAAGCTTTGTTGCCAGGTACTTACTCTTCCTATTTTGCAGATACTCATATACCATTTACCCTGGGCTGACAAGTAAGATATTGATGCTTGCCTCCACTTCTTCCTAGTGTTCAGGAAGAGAAGCTCTGTAGTTATGGATGATCCGTGTATACCTCTTTGTCTAGTATTTCTTCTACTTTGTGTTAGGTATGAGAGGCATGCAATTGATGACTCTATTTTGCTCTGCAGTGGGTCAGGTAGCACCAAATGGCAAGTTTGATAGGAAGTGGTCTTGGTTCCTGTCTTAACGTGCTTATCTGGCCCTTGCCAGTAGGAGAGGAGGTGAGCAGGCTCAGCCCAAGCCCCTGGAGGAAGCTGAGTAGGACCTGGGCTTTGCTACTGTCAGTCCCCATCAAACTGCACAACAGGATTATTCACTTCACAT
>NW_008619480.1:338-10587 GCF_000691845.1 Merops nubicus | reverse complement strand
CTGCTGTGAAGAGGAATTTGACGATTTTCTCTCCCTCTGTGCAAGGAATAAAGTATGGAACAAGAAACAAGAGAGTATTTGCCAGCTTTTTGTGCATCTTCTTTTCAAGCTAGAGGGTACACGAGATCAATCAAATTAACATGGGAGACTTGGCTGTATATGTGTGTATGTGTATATGTTTTCCACACACTATTTTCGTAATGAAGAAAGCCACAGAGAACTTTGATTTAAAAAATATGATAACATTTGAAGTTAAATTAGCTACTGGAAAAATTCTTTGTATAAATTCATAATCGTATCTTAATGCCTAATCGGTTTCTTTGAACTGATTGGGGTCTTTTTTTCACCTTAATGACAGTAGTATAGTTGAAATAGAAACAGCTGAACTTGAGACAAACTCGTAAGAAATAAACTCAAGATCATTAGATTCTTGATCTACATAATACTCTGCCATACACAGTATCATGTACACTGACCTCAAGCTAATGCTCACTTACTTGGTTAGTAGCCTGATTTTTCAGTTAGATATTTAAACATAGAAACCAAAGAATCAGTCATCCTTGTAATTCACCTTCTCTGGAGTTTCAGAGCTAGCAAAAAAAGGATTAACATTATTACAGGCACTATTTCTGCTGTGTTAAGGTTGTGAACTCTTTTCTGTTTAAAGGTTGACTCTTCTTCATGCTTTAAAATACCTGTGCTTATACTGATTGCCTTCCAATTGAATATGTCTCATAGCTGTGCCGAACCAAGTTATTCAGCCTGGAGTGTCATTAGAAGCAGGGGTTTTTCTTCCTTTTTTTTTTTTTTTCTTTTTATTCCAGTTGAAAAAGATATGAAGGAATTTGTTTCTACTACAGAAAGAACATTGTATCATTTTTCTCAGGGAAAGTCTTCAGTGCTTCACATCTATTTGGTCTTATTTCTGCCTGCAAAAATGTTGGTAAAGCTGGCATTGGATGGATGTTTGTTTTTACTGGCAGTGAATACATATCATAAGGTTTTGCTGCAGAGATCCCAGAGGTCTCCTGCTGATCCAGACTAGGCTGGAAATTGTACATACTTTCCTTGGAGAGTGAAATTCTCTTCTCTGCCTAAGCAGAGTTAACACGAAGAGCTTTTCTGGGGAGAATCTGGCATTGCCACTTTTGTTTTGGAGTGGGAGATTGTTATGGGCTTCATTCACATGAAAGCATTGTTTGTAAAGAAAAGTGAACATGTTTATCACAAATGTCAAAAGAGGAGCAGAACAGCTCAAGTTCTCCTGGAAAGACTGAGAGAGTTTCTTTCCTGCTAGAAACCAGTGTTCAACAGTATTCCACATGTCAGAATTTCAGATATTCCAGTGAAACAATTACTAAAACTAATCTGCTATCAGTGAGATAGCTGTCAAAAAATGCAGGAAGAATCATCTTGATCCTGGGAGAGCTGCCCTCAGAACATCTGCTTCTGTTTTAAGGAGGACAATTTTCCTCTTTCTGTTTGAGAGGTGTCTGTTGCTTTTTTTCTGTAACAACCTCACCATCCTCCTATGACAACAGAGTCCTAAATTTGTTCTTATTGCATTTTATCGCATTTTATTTCTTATCAGTAGATTAGTGAATATATGGTAGCTAGATAAATGCTTCAAATCCCCTGCTATTCTTAGGAAATAGAAGTTGCATCCTCAAACTGCTTAATTTATCAAACCAGCTGTGCTGGGGCTCATACTTTGGAAGATGTATTTTTAGGCCTCTTTGGTTTTTCTGGCTGTTACCAGACTGAACAACAAATATTTTCCAAGGCATCCCACATTTTCCATGTAACTGGATTGTTTTTCCAGGTATCAGAATTCTGCAGGTACCTTTGGGTATTACTTTTCTCTTTGTGATAGATGACTGCTGGTTTCCTCTGTGTGCTCTGCACCCAGGTCAGCCAGCCTAGACAAGACATCCCACAGCCCAGGATATATTCTACATTTAGGTTCTATGTGACCTAAAAAGGACCCAACACATCATCTTCAGTCCTGATGATACCAACGAGTTTACAGAGAGAATAATTTTCATTGAAGAGGAAAATATTTGGTAAAGAAACAGTAAATATTACAAATGATCTAGATATGTAACATCATTTCATGAATAAAGGAGGAAGAAGCCAAGTCCTCTAGAGCAGTCATCTCCTGCTCCAAATTAGCTGCAAGGAGAAGACCTGAAAATTAATGTATTCCTTCTGTCAAACAGAGAGCTGTGGTTATGGGTATTGGCAAAAATGTCCACAAATTATTAAAAAAAAACCCAAAAAAAATTAAAGCAAAAAGAACTCAGTGGCTAATACTAATAGAAGCACTGTAGCACAAAGTCATTTCTGTGTGCAGAGCCTTTGGAAATGAGTAAGAACACATGGAATAAAGTACATACCACAGGTGGATCACTACATTTTGGTCTGAACAGGCTGGCACTGAACTCTCAAGAGAGCTTGTCATATTCAGTGCCCTTGCAGTGTTTGTAGAGTCATTTTTAATAATCTAAAGATCCAGTAAGTATGTCAACAACAGTTCTGGAAAGCAGATATCCAGAACTCCTCTGCCAGTATATCAGATTGTCATTATTCAGGGATTTGTTAGGAAGTACTAGTAATAGAAACATATTCAAAGACTTGAAAGCAGAAGTTCTGACTGCCATTGCATAGTGCATAATGCAGCTCACAGGCTGCTCAATTTATTGCTATTTAAGAAAGCAAAAGTAAATAACATGCAGATGCAATTCTTCATCATTTGCACAAGCATTAAACAGTCAGATCTGATTTCTTCTAGAAAAGACAAGAAGGAATATCTCTTGAACCTATTCTACCCTCATCAGTAACTGAATTATCATCATCTTCATTCCTCTTGTAGAGGAAAGCAGATGGTAAAACATTAGTTCGGAGTGTTTTGGGAACACAGAGTTTTTTCCTTAAAGGTTATTAATACTTCTACTTCAGTATTTTATAAAAGACTTTAAGAATATTCTCAGGATATCTCATGCTAATACAGAAATAACAGGGAAGAGAAGATATTCTTGCATTTGGATTGCAAATTAGTAAAAGAGGTTAAGTCTGTTGAAGCTGTCACTGGCTTATGAAAAAGTTCTTTGGTTCACCTTTTCAGGGCATGTAGGTCAAAATGAAGTGTTCATAGCTAAGTCTTGTCACAGTAAGAAAATAGAATTATTTTCTGGGAAATCTGATGAAAAGTTAATAGTGAATTGGCTTCTTCTCATAAACAAAAAGAGGAACAGTGTTAATATTTAGCTTTTTTTAAAAGAAGTTTTTCCAGGTGCACCAGTGGAAAAATGTATACTGAACAGAAATTCTACACAACTGTTGTTACTTGTTAGAGGAATATATTCAGAATAATAACAGAGCTTGCCAGAGAGCAGCTTGAGAGGTGGTTTTGCGTTTTTGTGCAGCTAATTATGCACAGAAAAGAAGCGATAATGCTGGGGCTTTTCACATGGCTGACAAACACATATAGGAAACTTCAGCTGCTGAAACAGAAAGTAAAGGTGAATTCAGTAATGAAGGAAGTGGCAATGTACTACAGCAAGGACAATTAACGGCTGGATTTCTAGAGCTGGTGATCTGTTTGGCCCTTTAAACCAAAGTTAATTATCATTATGAAATACATCATCTGCCCTAGATTTTAGAGGCTTTTTGCAGACCTGCTTTGCAGGTGCCCATTATGGTCCCTGCTTAACTTGGTGCTTCTTAGTTAATGTATGTTGCTGTTGTAGTGATCTTCCTTGAAGACCCTTAGAGGACCTGTGATGGGTTGTTTTCCTTTGTGCCTAATTAGCAAAGTGTGTTGGGCATAGGGGAGGCGTGTGTTTGCTTTTTTTTTTAAATTGACAGGTTTTGCATATTTTGATTTCACTGGAGCATTAGTAATTTCCTGAAGCTGGTGAAAAAACAGAATTTTGCAGTCTGAGAAACTGAAATGATACATAAAATCATAGAATTACAAAATGTTTTGGTTTGGAAAGGACCTTTAAAAGTCGTCTACTCCAAAACCCCTGCAGTGAGCAGGGACATCTTTAATCTTCAGTAGTTGGCAGAGAGCTACTGAAAAAGCTACAATAATAATTTGCAACATTCTGAAGAAGCAGAAATTCCTCTGGAAGGTCTACTTGTTAATAAAGCTTCTAGTAACAACTAATAAATTGAAGGGGTGAAAAGCAAAACAAAGTTCCTGTTCTCACTTCTCATTCATAGAGCTTAGGTTTGATCTTTTGCATTAGCTGGCTGAGATTTCCACAAACTAAACATTAAAATATAGTAAAACATTAAATTGTTTTTATAGAAAATTGAGGAAGGAAGAAGTCTTTCATTCTTGTGGATTTATCACATACACATTGTAGCATTTGAACAGAGATTGAATCTGGCTTAACATACTCATAATGAAACTTGGCTGTCTTGATTTAATAGTATATTCCCAAAGTGGACTTGTAGCACTATCCAGGTTGCAGAACGTAATTTCATGTAATTCCACAGCTTCTCAAAGTGTATATAAAGAATTTGCTGTTGTTTGCTAAAAGTTCCAGGTGGCTGTGGTTATTCCTCCCCCTGCACCCCCTCCCGGTAAAATAATGAACTAATTCCAGAGGAAATACACACAGGCATCTTCTCCCTTACCTTTCTCTTCACTAATCTATTAAGGAAATTTGTAGTGTGGAAATTCTAAGTTAGGTTTCCTTCATTTGATATTGACTGTGAGATGATAGTGATACTGGTTTATGTAGAGTATTCATTTACACTTGAATACCAAAGGAAGTAATATTTCATAGAAAGGAGTCCAAATATCTTTGCTTGATACCTGTGTGCTTGAAAAGGTACTATTTTATAGCTTCTGGATTCTAAGCCAAAAAAACTATTCTTGACTAACTTTCATTAATCCACAACCTGTCATCTCTGGTTAGCAGATGAGCAGCTCTTGTTGTAAAGGCTTTGGGAACACATTTAGAATTGTTCTTGTTGTACAGGACAGTTGTTAATAATGCTGTAGCCTTCCTTTCTGGATAACATTTTTGTAAATAATCCCACTTACACAAGAGCTGCTTAATACATTCAAAGTAATCATATTAATTACTGTATTGACAGTTTGATGGTGGTCAGCATCAAAATGATTCTACAGTACTAGAAGGGAAACGTTACGTTGGAAAGTAATCGCTTCACTCATCCATTTTATTTCTACAAAAGTGAGATTTGGAACAACAGTTGTTAGCTATGAGTCGTGGCGTAATGGAATCATACCAGAGTCTGTGGGATTCCCTAGAAGGTATCGAACAAAATTACTAAAGTAACAAATGTGCAACTGCAAATCTGAGGGGAGATGAATACAGTGTCAGCAACTATTGAATCTATTTCCATAAATGAGATACTGCTTCTTTTCAGTTATCTTCTAAAAAATACTGAAGCAAAAATATGGTTCTATACCTCATAATATTTACCAAATGTTTGCAATTTTTCGTTGTATAATTACAGGTAAATGGAATTTGCTTTTTCCATGGTTTTATAAAAAACATGAGAAAGAATTTATATGATAAATGCTATGCCTGAGTAAGAAAAGGAAGATGAATTTTTAAATTCTTATACCCTGTAAAAATAGAGAGAATATATATTTTTTTTCACATAAAAAACCCTCAAATGCAGAGGAGGATTCAGTGCTGCTTTTTTTAATTCAATCTAAAGGTAATGAAATCACAGCAAAAAAAAAAAAAAAAAAGCTACAATAGGGAAAGAAGAAAATTTGTCATGTTAGCGATAAATCGTGATTTGTAAAATATAATTTGATATAATGAGAATATCAGAAATCAAAGAAGGAGGCCTAAGGAGGCCTCAAGAATGCTTGGCAGTCAAAATAAGATAATGATTGTCTGACCAAACATGATAAGTTATGAACCTGGTAATAAGTGATCTGGGGTGGGAGATGTGTTTCCATGATGGGCATGATGTCTTTGTGAACCTGAACAGAAAATTATAAGAAATTTGCAATTAAGGTAAAAGGAGGATAAAGAAAAGCTGGGGGTGTGTGTGGGGGGAAAACAAAGGTATTGTTTAACAGTGTTCTCGGGAGGGAGATGTGTTTGAAACAGGTACTCAAGGCTTGATGTAATGCCCATTCAAGTCAACAGAAGGATGATTACTGACTTCATTGTGCTCTGGAAGAGATTCCCAAAACATTTGGCTTCCCTTATGTTGTCCTGCTTAGGTCAGATTGACCTCTACTTTGCTTGACACATAGTCAGGCTTATGGAGGATGAAGAATGATAGATATTGAGAATAATCCAGCAAACGCTCCGCTGGGGAATTAAGGCTTTTGAGGTGGCTATGAAAGCCAGCCATTGGCAGAAATGAAAAATGTGATTTGTTTTTATAGCACATGCCGAACAAGTGCCAAAATGAGTGATTCACTGACTTAAATTTTAAATTAACGGAATCTGTCCATTTTGGAAAGCAGCTTATCAAGGCTGCCTTTTGTGACAGAGGATTCTGCAGTGTCCTCCAAGCTTTTGTGATCCTGGTAAGTGCCGATGGTAAAACTAGAGAATGATGTAATTTATATACTAAGGCAGACTGCCTTATCCAGAACATGAGAATGAATAAGATTCCAATTTTTTAAGCATGTTCTTTACCTAAATGGCTGTATTTTCTGTGCTGTGTCCCCTCCTTGCTCTACCGTTAGTTTACACCCAGAAATTGGAAAAAAATACGGCTACATCTTTCTAGTTCAAGTCATTACAGCACGGAGAGATTGATATCACTTAGAATGTAATGGATCAGTCTGATTTCTGTTCCACCCAGGTTTAGAGGAAATCAGCCCATTTAACGTCACAAACCCCATGAAAGTGTACTAATAACAAAAAAAGGAGCAGCTCTTATTTCCCACTGTGAAGCTAATGAGCAAGCCTCTACCAGTTTGAACATTTTCTGATGAAGAAAGCAGTCTTCCTCTGATACAGCCAAAGCTCCCTGTTTGTTTTCTTCCCTAGAAGGGCTTGTAGGACCGGGAACAGGAAAAGCTCTGGAGGCAGAGAGGGCAGAACTACACCCCTTCAAAGCTTCACACCTCTTGCTGCTCTAGAAGTGCTCTAGAAATCAGTGCAAGAGACATTCATCTGGGATTCCTCCCTGTGGTCCCATATAGTGCCAAGTGACAAACAGCAGAGCAAGAGCAAATGTCTTTAAGGCACGCTTTGGTTGATCACATTTTAAATGGTGGTCTTCCTTATTAGAAATGGGGTTAAAGTGAAAACCCTGGCAGTAAAACAGTCTTTGTGTGCAAGGGGCACTGCTTGTCTCTTCCTGCAGAGGGGAGTGAATTTGCAGGCTTGCTGCCAATAGCGTTTCTCACAGTTACAGAGTCAGGAAAGCATGTAGCTAAAACTGGAATGGGAGGATTTCTAAGCTGCTTTTGTGGTTTGTAAATATGATGACAGGTTGAAGAGTATTTTGCAAATTAGAAATTCTTGAAGAGAAATGTTTTGTGTTATTAAAGATTTAAATGCAGCATCCTGGATGAAAGTAACCACATAAAAAGTGAATACTGTTTCAGATCAGGGCCTAATTTCCTAGCAAACTCTTTTCCTGATAGCTCCAGAAACAGTAGTGATATCCTGATGATAGTGGCTTCACGTGGACAGACAAGAGAAGAAACACCTCTGTATTTGCTGGTACATTTCAACGGATAGATTCTAATTCTTTCTAGTATTTGAGCAGAACATAGGAGCTGTTGAAGATCCTGTAGTTAAATTACATCCAGATATCATTCATTTCCAGAAAGGTCTGGCCTCTCAGTAAAGGTTTATGATGAAGTCAACAGAACACATCCCACAGTGCTGGACCTGGACAGTGCTTTGAACAGTGGGAGAAGGATCATTTTGTGAGTAGTACCGTTCTGGCAGTACTGCGAATCCCCACTGAACACAGTCCCAGCTGAAGCAGCTTAGCTTTTTGGGCTGGCAGGGAGCTACGTCTTAGGAGATGGCTTTGAGTCATAAGGTCTCGATTTGCGCCCACTGTCAGGTTCACAGTATCATTTTGCCAGTTACAGAAACCCTAACAAAAGCGTTGTCAGCAAAATGAGAAAATCTTAATAGGATGTGGAATTGTAACAAAATAAAAACTATAAAATGTAGATTTGTTTTTCTGTTAAAAGTTGAGTTTCCAAGGTAGAATATAATGTTTTCACTGCAATCCAATTGCATGTTTACAGGTGAGTGCCTCTGCCCACTTGATAGCAAGTCTCCTCAGCATATAAAGAATGTTAATCATCACCTGTCCTGTCCACACAGAGTTGTTGCTCTAACAGGAAAAAAGATTCTCCTCCCCTCTCCCTCTCCCTTCCCCCCTATTTAGTCTTCTTGGAGAGAATCTATAGTTGTCAGGTTTTAATGCTGACTATTCCACACTGCTGCCTTCTCCCATTCCTGTGGTGGCTGTGGTGGAGTGTAGATATGGCTTCTGGAAGATCACGCTGACAATTTCTTCACTAGTAAAACCTGAACTCCCTTAGCCTCTGCAGACAGACCTTTGTTCTGTTGCAAGAAACAAGGAATCACACACAACTGTCAGCTTGTCTCTGCTTATATTATGTGTTATTTGTAGAAATCCTGCCCAGCTCTAAGCAATGACTTCAAGTTTGCCTTGGTTGCTTCTGACTCCCAACCGTTTTCAACTGTATTTTGAATAAGATGCCAGCTTCAATATTTCTCTTTGTATGACTCAGACCTGGGAAGGGCAATATCATTACTGTAGATGGGAGCAAAGAATGCAATGGAAATTAAGGCAAGAATATTGTAATTGCTATTTATCTTGAAGTTAACAAAATACCTTTGGACATATTTAGAGAACTGGAGCTGCTAGAGATCATGTCTAGTACTAAGCCTAAACTGGAGAAAGACTTGTTATTTACTGTGAGGAAAATTAGTTAATTTTAAATGGACAGTCCTTGAATTCTTTCCGTTTCCATCATTTCTCCTGGTTGCTTTAGACAAAGCTTTGCTAAATAGACCAAAAGTAGTTTAGAAAATTGTTTGGGTTAGTTTCTTAGTAGCTTCTAAAAATGAAGGTGTTGGACAGTGTTTTAGGAAAGCACTAGGTAACTCAAATGTTCCGGTGAGTACTGTGTAACATTTTTTACTCCAGTCAGGTGAGCTGTGCTTACAAAAGATCTTGTGAATTGTTGAGTGTAATGTCCTTCTGTTTGAAGATGAAATATTTTGTCTGCTGGTGGTGGCAGTGGCAGGTGAAAAATTTTTGCTGGAGAGGAAGATCAGAAAAGCTTCTTAATTTATTTTTTAGTTGTAACTAACCCTCCATCAAATGGACATATTTTGACTAAGTTTGGATTGGTTCTTTCTTCCTAATCCAGTTTGTAGCGATGTTAAGAAATAAAATCAAGAAATAGTTTAGAAAAAGTGCCTTTCATCTGGGGACTTTATTCTTCAAGTCTTCTCCTTGCGATAAGAGTTTATATTCTACTTGATTTTCACCATATTGTGTAAAGGAAGCTTAGAAAACATAGGTCATGTTTTTGTCAATGTCACTAGCACAGTTTTAAGCTTTCTGAAGTGTTGAGAAATAGGTCGCTTCCCCAGAATTCAGCAGTTAGTTTTCATGTTTAGTGGAGCTGAAGGTTAGGAAAAATTTCAAAGCCTCTTTTGTTTTTCTTTTTTTAAGTCATTATTCAACCTTGAAATGAAAACTCAGTCACTAAACTATGCTAAATATCACATCTCCCTAGTTTGCTGATTGAGCTAAATGGCCTTTGGAGATATTTATGAAGATGACTTACCTTCCTCTTATATACAACAGTCATGCCTTTTCATCCATGTAATAGAAACAAGAGAAACCCAGGCCTCTACGATTTTCACATTCTGGAATGGTTTAGCTATTTTTGCAGTAAATTTAGAGTTTTAATCTAAGGCTTGAGTTTTACATTCTGGAATGAATTAAGATACAATTTTTTCCCTAAGGTTTTAAACTATAAAACGAAGATTCATATTTGGCGAAAGTTGAATCCCTGTAAACCTGAATGTTTCAGCTCTATTGTCTGATCCCTGTAGTTCTGCATATGAAGAAAGGGGCAAGCACCATTTCCTTCCAGGGCCCACTACGTCAGGAGGACAGGCAAGTTATTTAGGATGATAGAATGGCTTAGGTTGGAAGGGACACCAGGATTGTCTAATCCAACCTCCCTGCCATGGAGAGACGCCTCTCAGCTAGACTGGGTTGC
>NW_008619480.1:0-307 GCF_000691845.1 Merops nubicus | reverse complement strand
CTGGCCCTTAACCCCCCCGGGGGGGGGGCCATCCACAACCGAGTCTCTGGGCAATCTCTGCTGAAGAACTTCTTCCCGAGATCCAGTCTAAACCTACTCTCCTTCAGTTTAAAGCCATTTCCCCTTGTCCTGTCACTGGACACTCTTGTGGAAAGTCCCTTTCCAGCCTTCCTGTCGGTTCTTTTCAGGTATTAGGGCCGTGCGGAGGGTGGTGAGGTGGCCGAAGTCCCTGCGCGTCTAAAAGCACAGTTGAAGCGAACTCGTCGGCTCACGTAAAGGAGTTGTTCACCCCGCGCGCGCAGCGCGG
>NW_008619479.1:0-25879 GCF_000691845.1 Merops nubicus | reverse complement strand
GACAACTGGAGGTAGCCTCCAGATCGAGTGCCCTAGTGCTTATGGTTGACTTCACCCAGATTTTGCTGGGAAGGCCACACAGCTAGGCACACACAATCCAGACGGATCCTGCAGTGTATAGGTGACAACTTTCTGATGCAGGTGCTAGAGGAGCCAATAAGGAGAGGTATGCTGCTGGATCTGATTTTAACAAACAAGGATGGATTGATAAGGAATGTAAAGGCTGGGGGTAACCTTGGCTGTGGTGACCATGACAAAGTAGAATTCGGTATCTCGCCAAGGAAGAAGCAGGGTAATAAGTAAAATCTCAACCCTGGACTTCAGAAGGGCTGACTTTGCCCTATTCAAAGAGCTACTCAGAAGAATCCCATAGGCTAGGACTCTAGAGGGTAGGGGAGCCCAGGAGAGCTGATTAATATCCAAAGACCACTTCCTCCAAGCTCAAGATGGGTACATTCCTTTAAGTAAAAAATTGAGTTGAGGAGGCAGGAGACCCCTGTGGATGACCAACGAGATGATCAGAAAACTTGCATGCAAGAAAGAAATTTACAGTATGTGGAAAAAGAGTTTTGTCACAAGGGAGGATTATAGGAATGTTGTCAAGGTGTGTAGGAAGGCAATGAGGAAGACCAATGCTCTCTTTGAACTAAATCTGGCAAAGGAGGTTGAAAAGGACAAGAAAGTCTTCTTCAAGTATATCAATGGGAAAAGGAAGACCAAGGAAAGTGTGGGACCTTTGCTAAATGAAATGAGAGACCTGGTGACAGATGCTGCTATGAAGGGAGAGTTACTGAATACCTTCTTTGCTTCAGTCTTTGCTGCTAAGACTACCTCTCAGGAATCCCAGTCCCTGGAGATAAATGAAAAAGCCTGGAGGAAGGTAGACTTTACATTGGTTGATGAAGCCTGGGTCAGAGAACATCTGGGTACATTAAACACCCACAAATCCATGGGTCCCTATGGGATGCACCCAAGGGTGCTGCGGGAAATGGCTGATGTTGTTTCTGTGCCACTCTCCATCATTTTTGAAAAACCATGGGAAGAACATGGAATAGATTCTCCTAGAAGCTAGGCTAAGGCATACGGAGTACAGGGAAGCAATTTGAGACAGCCACCATGGCTTCACCAATGGCAAGTCCTGCCTGACCAGCTTAATGGCCTTCTATGATAGAGTGACTACATCAGTGAACAATGGAAGAGCTATGGTTGTAATCTACCTGGACTTCTGTAAAGTGTTTGACATGGGCCCCCACACTATCCTTTTGTAATCTACCTGGACTTCTGTAAAGTATTTGACATGGGCCCCCACACTATCCTCTCCAAATTGGAAAGACATGGATTTGATGGGTGGACTGTTTGGTGGATAAGAAATTGGTTGGAGGGTTGTATCTAGAAGGTAGTGGTCAATGGCTCAATGTTCAGATGGAGATCAATAACAAATGTTGCCCTTCAGGAGTCCCTGAAGAGTTGAGTACTGGGATCAGTACTGGGATCAGTACTCTTCAACATCTTCATCAGTGACACGGACAGTGGGATCAAAGTCTGCAGACATCAAACGGAGTGGTGTAGTTGAAACACTGGAGGGAAGGGATGACATCCAGAGGAACCTGGACAAGCTTGAGAAGTGGGCCTGTGTGAACCTCATGAGGTTCAACAAGGCCAAATGTAAAGTCCTACACCTGGGCTGAAGCAATCCCCAGTATCAATACTGACTGGCAGATGAAGCGATTGAGAGCAGCCCTGAGAAAAAGGACTTAGGGATACTGGTTGATGAAAAGCTGGATATGAGCTGGCAGTATGCAAAAGGCAAAAATCACATCCTGGGCTGCATCAAAAGAAGGAAGGACAGAAGGTCAAGGGAGGTGATTCTCCCCCTCTAGTCCACTCTGGTGAGACACCACCTGGAGTGCTACGTCCAGCTCTGAAGTCCTCAGCACAAGAAAGACATGGACTTGTTGAAGCAGGTCCAGAGAAATGCCACAAAAAAAAAAAAAAAAATCAGAGGGCTGAAAGGTATCCCTATAGAGAAGGCTTGAGAAAGTTGGAGTTCAGTCTGAGGAAGAGGAAGCTCTGGGAGACCTTATTGTGGCCTTTCAATACTTAAAGGGGGTCTATAAGGTGAGGGAAATATTTTTAGCAGGGCCTGTTGCAGTAGTACAATGGGTACTGGTTTTAAAGTAAAAGAAGGTAGATTTAAACTAGATACAAGAAAGAATTTTTTTACAATGAGGGTGGTGAAGCACTAGAGCAGGTTGCCCTGAGAGGCATGTCACATCCCTTTCTTTCTCTCATATACAGAGGAAGATGAGGTAGTGGTAGCAGCAGCTCTCCCCCATTTACTTGCTGAACTCAGAAACACCCTCTCCTCACTGTGAAGTCTCTACAAGTATTTCCAATAGTATTTCCATATAAGCCTACAAGTATCAAGGGTTTCTTAATGACGTTATACAGAGAAAGTCTTTTCCCTTTATGCCAAACAAGGTCGGTGGAGCAGCCCAGTAAAAATGTGTGATTCTTTGTAGAAAATCTTGGTCTTCTCTTGTCAAATGAAACAAGAGACTCACAAAACATTATAAAATAAAAAAGCTACACTAACACTTTACCCAAAATGTTAAAAAGAAAAAAAAAAAAGGGACGAGGGAAGGCAGGGTGGGAGTAAGAAGCACAGAAAGGAAAATAAACTTATTTCCAGGACCAAAAAGATTTACGGTCAATGTATTACTGATATATTTTTAACCTTGACACTTTCATTATTC
Organism: Merops nubicus; assembly: GCF_000691845.1. Lineage (NCBI taxonomy): Eukaryota > Metazoa > Chordata > Aves > Coraciiformes > Meropidae > Merops > Merops nubicus. The sequence continues at coordinate 23,123 of NW_008619479.1, read as the reverse complement.
TGTGACATATTAACCAAGGATGAACAGCAGAATATGACATGATTAAATACAAACAGGATTAAACTCATTATGTTATACTGCTAATATCAACCTCTGCAAGAACAAACTTGACTGGAATTTACATATTTTTATGTACTTCTAAATTCATCAGACATGAGCCTTAACCCACATCTTCTGCATCAATGGAGCACCATCACTTAACATTAGTTAAGGGTATCAGTGTAAGGAAACTGAGATCGTCATTGTGAAAATCAAGATCTTTATAAAAAAAAATATGAAAACATTAATCTGAATTTTTTAATACAAAATTGAGACCCTGCCATATTGAAGCCATAATGAGTACCAATGAATTAAGGAAAGACTTGACAGATGGGCATTACTACTGAGGAACATCACCACTACACACTATGCTCCTGACATTTTCAAACCATCATTCTTCCGTTGCTTTCTGTTGCTCTAGGAGATATTAAATTCTGAAAGCCACCAAAAAGGTGAAACATGACATTGGCCGTTATAGCATCAAATCAACAGTAACACACCTCAGTCTCTCTCCTCTTAGCCACAGCCAAAAGGAAAAGTGTGTGGATAAAGCAACAGCTCTTCCCTATTCACTTATTCAACTCTGACACAAACCTCCTTCCATGTGTAGCATCTATAGGTCGCATCAACCACCTCTTATTTAAGTTATTTGAAGAAGAATTACATTTCCTTTATGTCAAACAGAGCTACAGCAGAACTGCCTGCTAGCAGCAAGAGATCTGCTTTACAGCGCAAAGAAAGCTGGTGGACTGAAGACTACAAAATACAAGGATTCAAGGACAACATCGAAGAATATCCATTGCCTCATTGTTAGTCAGCCACTCTTCTACCTCATTTCACTTCGATGCCTATTTTGCTTCTTCTGGCCCTCACATGAATATTGTCTACAAAAGCCCTATCTTTAAAAAAGTTTGAAGATAAATTTCCAGACTTTCTTTACTACTTCAAAAGCACCCCTGTGATGGCTTCTCCACAGAACTGACACATGTCCTTTATTCTTTTAAAAATCATAATTATCCTAGAACATATTACATCTGCTAACTTATAGTTAACATTTGAGATCAGTAAGGTCATGCTACTACATACCTTGGTCATAGCAATAAAAACTAAATTTTTTATTTTATAAAAACTATTTTTGTTGGATTTTGTATTTTTAAGAGGTGTGGTGGAAGGGAAGAAGAGGACAGAAAGGCTTTGGAGATATTTTATTGAATAAGAAATTATTTTTTTAAATCTATAAATTCTTTACTTCAAAAATTGAACTACAGAAGTGAACAATGTTACAATAGCTGCACACTTTGATTCTGACTAGATTCTTTCTTTTTCCTGCACATGATGTCTTCCTTAAAGATGCAAGTAAAATTTAGTTCATTCTTTACCATAATATGCTTGCTTTACGTACACCAGCTTCCTAATGAGCTGGCACATTAGTCAAATGCAATAAAGGTAATAACCTAATTCAAGTTTAAAATACTATCAAGGTGTTTTACAAATTGGCTTAGTATTTAACTATTCAACATGCATTTTATAAAGTACTTTTCATGATGAAAATGGTAAAACATTGTAGAAAGAGGAGAAAAAAAATAATACAGGAACAGAGGAAGAGATTTCACAGTTCTGCCAAGCTGTTTGAAACACCTGAAATAATGGTTGTGTACTCATCTAGTTTTTCAACACAGCCATGGAACTGCTGATCCAATACCCTAGGCAGAGAAGTTCAAGCCCTAGAGAATAAATGACAAGGGCTCCAGCACCTGACATGTTTAATTTGCATTTGGAGATGATTAATATATCACAATCTATTAAATACGTGGCACAGGGTGACGTGGAAGAAATAAAAGTTTAGCTCAGCAGGACTAAGCTCATGAAAGATCCTAGAGACTGAAAGTAAAATGTGAAGTGAAATTTGTAGTAGAAGGCAATGTATTTGTTAAGTTACTAAGACCAACTCAAATGGGAATTAACCAAGATGTGTTACTAATATGTTTAGTCCTCAAACTATTAAAAAAACCTGTTGACTGCTAAGAGAAATCATTCATCCTTTTGTGTATACAGACTAAATCCCTTTAACCTAGGTAACAGCAGTTACCTAAATGTGAAATCAATTGTTGTCCCCTTTCAGACTCACAGGGGAAAGTATATGAAGTACAGAAAAGCTCCACTGTTAAGATCATCAGTTGCCACCCTTGTTAACAACTGAAAGCCTGTAGAGGGAAAACTCTTCTTTCACCATTATAAATGGCCCATCAGATTCAGTTTTAGGAACGTAAAAAAAACAAACCAAAACAAAACCAAAAACCACACAACCAACAAAACCACCAATGTATTCAGAATCTCAGTTTTAGTCTGGAAATTAACACACGCTGTAATCAGATCAGTTATCCAAATCCACCCACCCTGATTTAGATGCCTCTGATGCTTCATTTCAAACTACGCCAAAGGGATTGAAGGTGAATTTCATCTGTATATAACACTTGAGGATGCTGAAAAGCACCCAAGTATTCACTGTGATACCAGGGTCAAATAAATGTTAATATTACCTTCATCAGCATTTTCAGTAGTGTGTTCTTTGTGTCAGAGATATAATTTTCCACTTTAATTCTATCTGCAGGAGGTGACAGATACCAGACTTAAAAAAAATTATTAACATTCTATATTAAATTATTGAAATATATTAAGAGAACGGTGATGTTTGGTCAAGGTACTAATGTTGGCCCACCTTTTTAATTATGGACATCATAAAAACCTACTTTAGAAATAAGATATTTAAGGTAAGCAAGCAACTTCATAATTCCTGAAGTTTGAATGTTATCTTATTAGCTTATTGATCAGAAAATCAAATGCTGCAGCATGCTGAGACAAATAATGTAGCTGTACAGACCATTGGTATGAAGCGAAGTAGTTACCCATCGTAATCATTGTACCCTCAACTTTCTCAAATACCTTTCTTTCCCCAGTGTTCCTCCAGAAGATTTTTATAACCTTTAATGAATCTACAGAGAGTGGATTTGTCTTATGAGATCGAAGTGTTGCTTCTACAAGTTTTGTTTTCCCGATCACCTGTTTACTGCTTCTTGTTTCATACAAAATTATTTCATCCACGGTCACAAGCAAGTTTACCATGCATATTTCCAGTTTAATATTTATCTGTGTATATTTCTAAAGATATATGGCTGCCATAAAACAGCAGTAAGTTATCCAGAGCTTGGGTCAATACCTGATGAAACCAATTGAAGACTGCCATTGATTTTCACCATCTTTGGACCAGAACCGAGCAGAGGTTTATGACTTTTAAATTTCCTGGCTTCATTCTAACGCTGCTCACGCAGCATATGTAGTATTAATGCTGCCTCTTGGGGGTACCACTCTTTGCAATGGCTTCTGAATTATGAAGCACTTTGAAGCTTCAATAAAAATAATTAGTCACTGTAACATACAGAACATTGAAAAAAAAATAAAAAAAAAAGGGAAACTGAAAATTAGAAGTTAATTTTAAAGCTTTATCTGCAGAACTAAAATTAAAAATGAGCTTAATAGAATGACTAATCCTTCTACCCAGGCAGGGAAAAAGTGCTACCATAGATTTTACTGGACTTCTCATAATAATGCTTTGACTAACTTTCTTTCTTTTTGCTTTGTTTTGTTGCCAGAAAATAACAGATACACAGGGAGCCAGCAACTCTAAAGAAGTAAGACCTGAGCAGACATGATTCATCATTCACAAATCTAGGTACAATACCTTACCTTGTACTTTCACAGGTACAAGAGTTTGGGTCATTCAGTCTAAACTTGTATTTTAACTTTTCTTCCCAAACTAAATATTTTCTTCCCAAATCAAACATTTTCTTCCCTTTGTGCAACCAGGAATCACCTAGTTTAAGAAATCCCATGATACCTTAATACCACACACAACTAGTATCTGTTGTTGTGACATGCTCTGCTAGTCAAAAACGAGAATACATCCGGTTAGTAAAATTCAAACAACATACTGACTTGTTTTTTTTCTGCTTTCGTGTTAGTAGGTATAGGGCTGAAAAGAAAAGCTTAAGCAAAAAGAGATTCATACTTCTAGAGGACTACAAGTTCTGAAGAACCATGCCCTTATTAATTTTCAGATGTACCTGCTATTTGATGTGGTTCAGTTTCCTTGATTTGTTTTTTTTTCATATATAGCTCTAGCACAGAGGAAAATAAATACTGCCTGAAACTGTTTGGGTGTTTTGGTTGCTTGGTTTCCTTTTTGGGCCAGTGGGAGAAATGCAGAAATGTAGTTGCAAAGATCTTAAGATATTCCTTGAAAGCATGTTAAGACATTCACATGAATATTATCTGTGGAGGGTTTATTTTACTTCCAAGACCGTTTACTAAATCTAGGTTGCAGGAGATCAACACTGAGTTGAAACTTCAGAAAAACTCTATGCATTTCAGTAAGAACATAGAAATATATTTGATAAAATTTAGAATTATCATAGCTTATAAAGCAGTGAAAGGTTTAGTTTACCACAGAAACACCAATAAGCATGCAATTAAGTTTAACAGCCCAAGATGACTACATGTGCCTAAATATTAAAAATGAGCCTGAAAAAGCCTAATGTGGAGGAATTAATTCCTCAAAGAAAATCTTATGTTCTTTTACTCTTAATTATGTACAGCAGCTGAATACCCCTCGAAGACGTTGGCTAAGTGTTGCTGAAGCGCTCAAACTAAAGTTCAAATCACGCATGGCCTTGCCACTGATCATTATCTTAGGAGTTAAAGTAAACTCTAATGGTCAGGTACCAGCTTCACAGTGCAGTCAGTCTACTATTAAGTGCAATATTCCAGTTCAGTATGTGTGCAATTAAGAAACCCACTATTTTTTATACACAGAGTGACTGACCTGTCTCTGTAACTTAGAAAGCTCTAACTTGCTTTACATATTTAGTCACTTTCCAAGAACATGAGCAATATCTGACTCTTCAGTTTGGATAAGGAACAAGCTCGGCAATTTTATAGGTCCTTTAATCATATCATATAACTGAAGTCATCATAAGCCCCAAATAACATGACACTTGCTATGTGTACTGTAAAACCCCTTATTTTGTAAATAACAGTACTGCATGCCTAGTAACTAACTACAAAACTAGTCTAAATTATCAGCTTGCAAGTTGCTGTTGTTCTATTTGGAGTATATCTTACATGTTCCTTTTTCATACCTTATTCTTATATGAATAATGCATAACTCCAACACATAAATCCATGTTACTGCCTCTTTGTCATTGTAGTTGCTGTTTCTTTTTTTTGGACCCAGGGCTCTAGCTACATGTAAATAGCAAGTAATCACCTAAATGCAGTTCATGGGGATTCACATTCAGGAGTGTGAGGCAACACGAGTCTTCATTCCTTTTCACTTTTCACTGGTGTTCACCTAACCCTTGAAATAATATTTCAGTCAGAGTTGTAAAGGATTCTTATTTCCACACTGTAAAAAAAATACTTTTATAAGTAGGTTTTACACAAACTGTCTTCCCCAATTCTTCTGCAGTATCAGCCAAAAAGAAATTTTTTTTTATTTTTGGTCCCATGACATCTTTCCTTCCATCTACCTACATGCCCAAACACAATCCCTACTCCAATGACTTCTGCCTGCTCTGATTTCATGAGAAGTGGAGCAAAATCCAAACTTTGTCCTCTTTTTTAAATAATAGTTAATCTTGTGGTCCATCACTTGCCACTTATTTACTACCTCTATTCTTGATAGCTCTGCTCACAACAGCTTAACGGTATGACCAAAGACTTGAGCATGAGGGAGGAGAATCTCTCCTCCACCTTTCCTTTTGACAGAAGGTACATTTGTTCAGGTGCCAAGAACCTGTCTGAGACACACACAGGTGAATCTGCTTTATTCTGCCTTTTCAGGTTGTTTCATTCCTTGAGTAGGCCATAGGTCAGGCTGTTTAACACCTACACCTGTTTTTGAGAATTACCCACCCCTGGCACGACTCCGGACAAAGCAGCAGCTCCCAAGGAGTTGAGAGATGAAATTCATCACTGTCTAAAACTCACTGACCCTAAAGTTATGTTACAGTATTTTCTGCAGAACCGAACACAACAGAGCTGAGCCCAAGACAAATGTGTGTCCAAGTTTAAGTCGCTGACACAGCAACTCAGAGAAACTGTGCTTAGAAATCTCCAAGATTCATGAATTCTGACAGCCATCACAGACCCAGATTTGCTGGAAGGCATTTTACCAATTCCAGAAGTCCTATTCTCATTCATAAGAAAGCACTTCTTAACGGACCTCATCCTCTAAGGAACAAATAATATATCCTCAACTGAAAGCAATGTGTCAGGGCTATGCTATTGTGCAGTACAATGCATGGTGAGTTTTCTTCTAACAAGGTCAGAGAACCTGCATCTGAAAACAGAGGGTTAACAAACACCAAGAAGTGAAAAAATAATGAAAAATTAGTTTAATACTTGTTTTCCTGCCTTAATAAATGTTAAAGTAGAACTGCACTTGTGTTATTAGTTCAATGTTTAATAATAACTTAAAATAATAAATTAATCAAACACTTTTCTCAAGTTTAATGAAAGCCTGTAAAAATTCAAGTATGACTAAAATGCAGGTGACAAATGGGCGACCAAAGGCACCACAAGTGTTAAGTTTGAACATGCTTCTTTTTTCCATTGCTATTAAAAAAGAAGGTGCAGAATTAGGTCTAAAGGAATACAAGGACATCAATAAACTGGAGCAAGTTCAGTTGAGGGCCACCAAGATGGTAAGGGAGCTGATTCACTTTGGTCAAAGATGAGAAGCTAAGGCAACGGTGCTTGTTTGGTCTGTAAAAGAGATACCTCAGGACGGACCTGATAACAGCCTTCCCACTCTGTGAGGACAGTAAAGCACTGGTCTCCAATGTCCAATGGACAACTTGCCTCCAAATGTCCAATGGACAGTTTCAAGACCCAAAAGAATCAAGCTGTAAGCATCCTGGTCTGATGACATGGCTGACCTAGTGTCTGGACTAGAAATCTCACAAGATAACCTCTTTCCACCTGAGTTATTCTATGATGCTATCATTCATAAAACTCCTAGGAAGCTGAAGGACATCTCAGTTAGTCATTTGAGGCTTTCAGCCTATTCAAGGTCACGTTTGCAGTACATAGAACAGAACTTCAGCACAATGGTTTCTTCACAAAATTAAACGTTGAAATCAAATCATCAAAATTAAGGGCTAAAAGTCATGATGTTAACTTATTTCCCTTCTCACACACATACTGTAAAGGCTAATGATTTTTTTTTTTAAGTTGCAAAACATCCACAAATCCACATGCAGTTTGGTTCACAAATCCTAATTATGAGATGACTGAACTCAGGTGACTTTTAAGAATAAACAGTAATTTCTTCATATTAGAAGTCATCCCCTACCCAAGCAAAACAAATGCACTACACCACCAAAACACAGAAAAAAACCAAAACCCAACGAGTACAACCAACTGGGCTGCAATGACAACTTTATATACTCTTGCCATGAGGCAGACTCAGAGTTTAAAATTAATTGCTAAGGCAGATTTTCTTGCTATAAAACACCCTTATCTCTCCTTTCTCCTATTAAAAAAAAAAAAAAAAAAAAAAGAAAAGGTAGAAGTTGCAGTAGGGTGTTATAAGTAACATTATCTCAGAAAACATTTGTCATAGGGGAAAAAAAAAGTGTTTGCTGGTATAATAACAAACTTCTGGGTTTATAATGAAAGTCTTCATGGATTCCTTTTTGTGTTAGAATTAACAGATTAAAAATTCAGTATTTGAAAGATTAAGCTTCTGTCAGATCTTCTTGCTTTCAAAGGTTTTCTTTATATTAATTTTGTTTTGGCTAAATTCATCAAAAGGAGCTAGAAAATATGCAGCTATTTGATAATGCAAAGAAAATTCAAAGAAGGAGAAGAATGTTAACTTTCTTGAGTATATAAACATTTTCATTTTAACAGTACTTTTTAGTATTAATTTGTAAATTATAAAAATGTATACTTTCATATATACATTATCTTTCATCAGTAAGTCATTCCAGTTCTTACTCTGCCAAGCTAAAGAATGATATTTGGGATAACTAGGCTCTAAAGCAGACTGGAAGCATCCTTTGCCCAGCTCTCCTGTGCCATCATTCAGCCCCAAACACCAAAGCTCATAGAGTACAATATCTCTATCCTAGAATATTTTTAATAAATGTTTATTCAAGTACTTTGAAGTTTCTGATTTCACATGCTGATCTTCTCTATTTTGATGCAAACAGAATATTGTTTCAGTAGTCAGACTCCACAATTATTTAAAAGAAAAGTAATCGAAGTACTCCTTGCAAACACATGCCCTCTCCCACTTTTTGTTTATATTGACTTTAATAGCCTGTTACGCTCATTTAACACACCCCTTCTCCTTAACAATTCTGTTTCTCCAGCACTCTCAACACAACTGCAGATTCCCCAAACACCATCCCAAACTGCTTTTTCCCCCATCAGCTCCACAACCACCTGGCAACGTGATCCTTTCTTTGATGGGATGCAGTGATGCATTATAGACCAGCAGCACAAGGAATAAAACACCATACCCAAACCATGAATAATTAAAATATAAACTACCTCTTTGAGCAACACTACTGGGATCAGAAATACTGATATTTTGACTCCTCTTCAATTAAATGCCCAGGAACTCCAGTGTTCATGACAGCTGCAACATATTGCTTTATAAACTTCTTAGCATCTTTCCACATCGCTCCTTGCTGGTGTCAAAGTATAACTGCATTTTCTTTAGACCTCTCTGCCATTTAAAATATTTTTTTTTTTTTCTTGAGCTTAGTGTAGCTCAGAATTCCCATTGCTCAAATACTGACACAGCCATAAGTTAACCATCCATCCCAATCCACAATTAATGCACTCTTATTTAGTGTTTTCATTAACATTTTTATTAGTCAACCATCTGATTTGCCCTCACTTCTTTCTTTACAAGAATGCAATACAAGACAAAAGACAGACAGCAATACTAACAATCCATTATCTTGCTTTCAGACATCAGCACAAGAATCTTTGTCCATTAACAACTCAACCAACATAACAGGATAGGCATCCAACGTGCCCACAAACCAGCAAGTACCAGAGAGGGCTTAAGGCTTCAGTTAACATCCACAGAGATCCTTTCCCCAGAAAGGACATTTCAGAACACTTCCTTCATGATGTTTCAAATATATTTACCAATTTGTTGGTAAAATTGAATCAGTGCTATTCAGAGTACACTGTCACTTCCCTCTTCAGGTGGGGAAAAAGAATCAATACCACATGATTCCTGTCTGTAGTAAGAGTGAATTTTGAATTAAAAACCATGAGTATTGACAGTTTACAAAACACAGGAAAAACAGTTACTAAGAAAAAGTACTGCATTAACATTTTTGCGTTTGTTTTGTTGCCAAGTGCAATAAAGATAAAACAAAATTTAGTATTAATTATATCTTGACAGCCTCTGTCCATGTAATGGCTGTGCTTTTAATCTGTAAATGTGTCATTAATTTATACACAAACTACATTATGAAATCTCTAATGCTATTTGCAACTGCCTAATTTTCTCACTCAACAAAATGTATCATCTCATTTTCAACATTTATTATTTTTCATGGATTTAATAATTTTATGGACATTGTTATTTTCTAATTCACATTAATGTAACTATCAATTTAATGGGTTTAGCAACAGACAAGTTGCTACTTGTCTATCATAGAAATATGTGGAGTAGTTTATTTCAAAATGAAATATCAAGTAAATTTGCAAAACAGAACATAAATACTGCTGCAAATGGGCCTAACACAAGGGCAAGAAAAACTGTACTACTTAATAAATAAAAAACTGGACAAAAAAAAGTTTTTGCCTTGTGTAACTATGGGCCAAGCTTTACACTCCTAACAGTACTGTACAGAAATGAAACAATGCATTTCTTCCCTTTCATGTTTTCAAAGAGAAATTAATTTTGGCTGATAACCAAACCACAGAGAACTTAAGAAATAAATTAAGTTTTACCTGCATGACCTTTTAGAAGAGTAAAAAGGAGCCTTTCACATGAACTATCATACATTTAAATTCAGTCAAAGTTATTACTAATAGTTATTACCATGTGGTAGCTATTTGGTACTCAAGTAAAGTACTTCAGTGATCTCTGTTAAAGTCCATTTTTGACACATAAAAAAACCCGAACAAACAAACAAACAAAAAAAAAAAACCAAAAAAAACCCCCACCCTGAAAACATCACCACAACTCCACTTTTGCCTACAACCTCAAAAAATCTGGAGACAGGCCAGCTTTTGCAATAGAGTAAATTATTCTTCTGGAAGAAGTCACCAGGAAGGAGATCATGACACACCATAGGACTGTGCAGGAGAGCTTGCAGTAATCACAACATTCTTGTTCTGTTTCTTAATTGAGACCAGTATCTGAGGCTGAACCAATTCTCATTAGCCCAGATCTTTGTAGAAATTTCATGGTTCTATAATGCAGAAACATTGAAAACACTAGTGGAATTTGGGAATCCAGTTACGGTAAACTGACACTTTGCATCATTCTGTATTCTGCTTCCAAAGGAATATCTTTGGTAACTAACTAGAAATGATGGAGGAAACAGCCTATTCTGACTATCATTAATTAAAAAAAAAAAAAAATAATTAAAAAATCACAAAACCAAACAAATAATTGAAACCCCGACTCTTCACCATCTTGTTTAAAACACATATTTCCATTATGATTTCATCATACAATGAGTCAAAAGTATTGACAATCCACTGCAGATATCAAGTCAGGAAGGGACAACACTGTAAGGCCTTTTCTAAACCATCTGTCCCTACTGAAAACTTTTTATCCAAACAGTCAAACAGGATAACCTAATTAGGTTAACCTAATCTAATTCAGCTAAATATAGAGTGATCTCAAAAATGGATTCTTCCATTTCAGACTTTAACTATTTATATGCTTATTGGGTGACAAGGTAGGTGGATGCATCAATTTATCTAACAATAGATTTGATCTTCTTAAATCTTGTCTTGATTACATATTTAGGGCATGACAGAAGTACAAAATTACAGCTATTGGAAATCAAGTATTTCAAATACAAAGTTATCAAGCTGCTACACAAAAGCAGACAATAGCTTTTGCAACTATTACTATGAATCAGGCTAGTACGTGGCACCCATTTAGCAGAAACTACATGCCATTGTGAAAAATGATGGAAAAATTGATAGAGGTTTAGATAAACAACAACTTTCTATTAGGAACCTGCAGAAGCTCTTGTAACACAGACCTGACAGATTGCTTCAGAAAAAGTGGCAGCTGAGGTATTGGGCAAGAGGTATTAATACCAAAACTGTAAATAAAATAGGTGACCTGAATTGTCCTGCAGAAGAATGTCTTTCTGCTCCAGTCACTTAAATTACCCTACAAATACCAGCCTTCTAAGCTGGCTGCCAGAAAATGTGTGGATCACCCCCTGATGACCAACTTTATTAGTTCTCAAATCTTTAAGGAAATAGTCCCTAATGTATCTGCTTATAGAAAATGTCTATACAGAGAGAAGCTAATCCATAGTCAGTCATTAATTTCACTGTGTTTCAGTAATCTGATTTCTGCTATATTTTAAAATGAAAACAGAAGCATTCAGCTTATGCTCTATATTTTCCAAATCATGGTCCAAATATACTATTAATTATGAGTTACCTAGATTAATTACTAGACTGATGATCAAAGCATACAAAAGTGAAGAGAGTGCTGTATAATTATCAGTTTTGTAATTAACCAACTGCCATATTGACTCAGTATCTCCTTATGATGTGAGACCACAGCTTGATTTTTCTGAATTACACTTGTGAAATGGATTACTTTCTCTTGTCTCATTTCCCATCCATTCCCTGTCTGCTCAACTTGTCTGTGAATTCACAAAGATAACAGGAGGGTTTTTTGCAGTATCAATGTTGCTCAAATTCAAGCACATTGATTCAGTAGAAATGCAATAAATTCAGATGAACTCCAAAGAAAATCAGAGTCATATTTTTTAAACAATTTGCAACACTTTTAAATATATTTTATTACTTTCTAGAGAACCTGTTCAGTACTTAGGTTCTGATCCTTTGTTTCACATATCATATATCTCAATTTTCTTCCTATAAACTTGTCTACTCACTAATCAAAAGCAGCTTTTTCATCTCAAAGTTGGGAAACTTAATTTAGTAGCTTTTAAATAACATCATCCACGTTCCTAGGGCACCAGTCTATAATTATCCACCTATTCAGATAACATTAACATCACATTCAAAGTCATATGTAGCATACCTGATTGTAAATCTACCAGAGTACTCTTTTGTATATATAAGCTTAACTTTTGTTGACAGGACTAAATTGAGATTTAACTTCTAGGAGTACATTTAAATGTAAATTTACTTTTCTCCAGGAATAGATTTTCAGAACTTAGCATGAGAAATTTTAATTTAATCAAGGTGTTTGCACACACCATTTCCTGTGCAAAACAATCGTGCAAGTAAATTTATTATTTAAAACAAGGCTGAATTTAATCCGATGTTAATGCTAGTGAGTGAATAGCAAGAAAATCATCTGGACAGAAAAAGTGTTATACTTCCTCAGAAACAGGAATTCACTCAGTCTTATTGGTAGAAGTTAAACAAGTATTGGACCTTTATTTTTTTAAGACTAGCTGAAGTACAGTATTGAAGCACTGTTTGTAATGCCCACCTTTTGGGTTTTTTTAAGCTTTGATTCTTATTTTTGTTTTTTCTGGCGTTTTGTTTTGTTTTGTTTTTTACTGCATTACTTTCAAGGACGTCAGAACCAACTCACTTTCTAGAGGACCATGGCAGACCATGGCTCACTTAACATCAACTTCCCTGAAACTATTTGATATGCCTAAAGAAAGCGAGGAATGCTGGCAAGTAGCTGCAAAACTATAACGCATCTTCAAATATTTAGACACCTCAACTATTTCTCTCATTATACAAAGGTAGTTAGTTATAAGCAATGAAAGCTTATTAACAAGTGAAGTTGAATTGTAAACTATATATAGTTTTACTCTCTGTAACGATCTCCTGTATTTCATTCCCAAGAAGATGATCTTTCTATGGAAAAAAAAACTGGCTGACAATTTATGCCCTTCTTTGCTTTTATTTCTATCTGAAGTTTATAGAGGAAGAGTCCACTCTAAATTTTGAGTGTTGTGCCACAACTTGCTAACTGAAAATGTGGTTGCAAGGTTGCAAGGTTATTATTTTCACACCATTGACATAAAATGCCACAGCGGGCTTTCCACCTGTAGCTAAGCATGTAGTTCAAAATAAACATGTAGATATTACCTTACTACAAAAATAACGCACCAATTGCAGACACAAACCATTTCATACTTTCAGTTGTAACTTAAGCATTAAGTACCTGACATGTACTGTTTGGAGGGGGTGAAGCCAGGGGCCAGGGGGTGATGGGAAGGGCAATACTGCATCGTATTTTAAACATAAATTAAGATAATATCAGTTCAAGTTTATGCTATCCAACAACTCATCTCTACAGCTGCAGAGTGTGACCCTATACATTCTTCCCAGACTCCTGTGTATATCGCCTTGTTTAATGATAATGCAATGTATATCTTTCATGCATTTATGAAGTAGCATTGCTTGTCTTAAGTCATTTAGTGCTGAGCATACAGTAGAAACAACATTTTTAAATCCTTCTAATTTACATCCCTATGCAGGATTGTAATGTTTAGTATACATAAGAATATTAGCACTAAAAATCCACCAGTTAAGACACGAATGAATGGACCATGTTTAGCATAAAATGTATGACACTGTGATCTGGTAGCACATTGCCTTGATGCAGAGTGCCTGCTTCATCTAAACCTCCAAAACTAAACCTAATAATCGCTAAGAGAATACAGCAACAGTAAGTGCCTGATATTAAGTAATTTTGTCAATGGAGTAGCCTGAAACCAAGCTCTTAGCAAATAATTTTACAAAGGGAAAAAATGAAATAGTGAGTGTATGTAGACAAGGGATGAAGATATATTTGTTTAATCATTTATGAACACAATTATGTTACTACCACAAAAATAGTGGTAAAATTAAAACAATAACATCCTTCTAAACTGGACAATAGTATTACAGATTTATTTCATACATTTTAACTATAGTCATTGTGCAAAATAGTTCAAGCCCTTAAGCATAGCTATTAAACACACTCAGCTATTATATACTCACTCAAAAGAGAATTCTGAAGGAACTTAATGCTTAGGAAATAGAATATACATAAAATTAATGAAGACAAATGTAACATAACCAAATTAACTCTGCAGATTAGACAGCTATATTCAATTATGTATTGCATTTAAAGGTGTAACTATTTGGGCCGTACACATTCGGGGGAAAACTGATCTCAAAGCTTGTAGCTATAATAATACAACAGTAAAAGGACAGATGAGTGCCTTTTAACTAATTTTCAACTGGAAGTCCAAAACAAGAAAGTTCAGTCCTTCTGAGATCCAAGACACAGAGGGAATAACGCTCCAATCCTGAATGATGCTGACAAAGGCAACAGCTATTCTGAGCAACTGCCATCAATGAGAATGGTTGTTGAATTTTTCTTTCTCAAGGAAAAACAAACAAAAAACAACCATAAATGTGTAAAGTACTTAAATAATTTAAAAAAAAAAAAAAAAATCGGACATATTTGTGATATTCACTATCGCAGAGTTTGTGCACCTCCAATGAAAACAAGCTGGAACAGTATTTACAAAAACTACAATAAAGTATACATGATAACTCTATCTTCCTGCACTTCAGTCTCCAAAATAACACTGTATATTTAGCAAATAAATGGTGACTGGAATTAAAATCTTGGATGAATATTATACTACTTAATAATGTCCATTTAGACAACAGAATACTAACACTGGAAAGAAAAAATATCCACTCACAGAGCAGGAAATTAATTAAATAGTGATCTCTTTAGAGTCCCTAAAACCCTGAATCCCTTGTCAAACATTTTGCTTTAAAATAATAATAAACAAAAATCTATTCATTGTAGGACAGAGAGGAACAGGGTAAATTAAGCACCTTATAAAAATGCAATATAAAACTACTGTTAACAACAGTATAAGAAATTACATTTCAATGAGGTATTAAGACTGACTTTCAAAATTTTTTCTCTGAATTTCCTTTCTCCTGGCCACTTCTCCTCAAAACCTTTTTCAGACTTTTTTCCACTACAGGCTACTATCCTCATTGTCTACTTCAGCATTACATTCAGTACATGTAAAAGTTTAAAATCTTCACATCCTATGCACAGGCACTGATTATTCTATTACCTCATAAACAGGCTGCTTTCTTTTCTAGGTCAACATTAACTAAGGGATGACACCTCCACACAGTGGTGTAGATTATGGTGTCATGTCCACAGATGTCCAGTGATGATGCAGGAACAGCATAACTCAAACTTTGGGGTCAGGTCTGTGTCTAAATGTAGTATGGCACGAGTGGTGGCAACCTATTAGGCCTATTCACATCAAGAAAGCCCCCTGAAGTTGTTTCCATCTTTTCTTTCCAAATAATTGCTCCATCCTTGAGCCAAGATGTCAGTTTCTGCTGCTTACCCCTTTTCCACCCTCTGTGTTTTCTGATCCTCACTGCCAGGAGCTGCTCATCGTCAAGCTTACCCCTTCAATGCTGCTAGCAGCTACACAAGTAGGCTTTGCCGTTCTGCTTGCTGTCTTACTACTATTTACATGAAAATTTCTCTCCAGTGTTGAAGTACAGGTTAAGAGAGTATGTATTTTCTTCTTACCATCAGTAGCCTCAACTACGGATTATGACAAAATAGCAATCTGAAAATCAGCAAGCAATGAAACTCACTTCAGCCTGTGGTGACAGCTTACCTTCTTAGCCCACACATACTGTGAACTTCTACAACAATGCTCTATCTCCAACACTTCTCTGGTCCTCTCTTGATTGTCAGCCACTGTCTTGTAATATTACCTGGTCTTTTGGTATTTATAAGACCTTCCAGATTACATTTTCTCTAATTGTAGGCATATGGAAGTCTCAAGTAAAGCCACCTTGGTTTTTCTAAGTACATCTTCTCACCTAATTATTTCCTTATTGCGTTTTTGTTCCCCAAAGATTTCTTGTAGACTGACAGCTGCAAGTCTTCTACAATCTGTGCACATATTTTTCCCCTCACTGACAGACCTTCAAGTAGGACTTGAAAAGTTAGTAGCCATTACAATGAAAACGATGAGAACTAATACAAAATACATAACTGTTCCCAGACAATACAATGCTATAATGTAACTCTTCAGACTAGAACAACATAGGCTGTTTAATATATAGGCAACTCGCTACAGCAGATTAGATCGTGCACTCAAGGGCTGACAGTAGAGCTCTGCTAGTATAGTCCTAATTTATCCCTGCAGGTAAAAAAAAAGCAGGGGAACTTGGAGCAGAGATCCACAACCCCCACAGGTAATATATTCCAATAATTATAAAATTATTAGAGAACTTAGTTACCAAGCTCTAAGCACATCTATTATTTATATAGCAGATTTGTACAGCTACTCAGATTTGCACATCTAGAACTGACTTCCACTGAACATAAAACCAGAGATATACATACACACGTATATATCCACTCAAACACATATGGATAGGTGTTTCCATGAGGATGGCATTTGCTTTCTAAAGCAGTAAAAGCACTCATTGCATTTTTTCCTCCCTGTTTTTTGTTTGTTTTGTTTTTGTCTTTTCCAAGCTCTTTTCTCCCTGTCATAGAAACTACTCAAGACTTATGCCTGGCAGGCAAGACTGAAGTGTAAATGGCTAGAGCCTGGAAAAGATCCAAGCAACTGAAAGTAGACTTTTACTATATCAGGTGCTGAATAGCTTTGTCTATAGTCAGTGACTAATGCCACCTACAATAATCATGAAGATGTATTAAGGTTCTACAAACAAATAAACGTTTAGGTACACTACTGTAAAAGGGCAGTAAAAATGATGGGGTGTAAGAGCTCTAAGTACCAGCAATCTTTTAAGTGACTGAATGGCACAACATTAAATTTCGTATTAGCAACATCTAATTTAAGAGTAGCATTTAAAGAAAATTGTTTATAATAAAGATACAAACCTTACAGAGTATTGATTTTAGGATAAATGCTTATTTATAACAAAGTTTAGCATTATGGAGTAAAATGTTTAATCTTAAATCTCAAAGGGTCCTTTTTATCTTCAAAGTACAGAGCCAAGTAACAGTTTGGGTTAGAAGATACCTTTAAAGTTCACCTATTTCCAAGGCTCCTGCTATGGACCAGGACACCTTCCACTAGCTCAGGTTGCTCAAAGCTCCATCCAACCTGGCTTTGAACACCTCCACAAGTGGAGCATCCACAACTTCTCAGGACAACCAGTTCCAGTGTCCTTCACCATCCTCACAGTAAAAATTTCTAACATTATTTGCAGTCTAAATCTTCCCTTTTTCATCTATTAAACTACATATGGGTGTAATTCAATTACATGTCTAGATAGCTCAGTTTATTTGGAACATGCAAATTTAATTTATATATCTTACTGATAATTTTTATGGTTTTAATTATCCTTACAAAATCTTGAAAGCAAGTGAAAGGTTAAGTTATACTTGTGACTGTATTTTACTTATTAAAATGTTTTCATATTATCACAATCTGTTATGATGATCTAGTGTATTATTATATACTATATCATAATATACTATTAGTATGTTATCATATGATGCATTTTTATGTAACCTACTATTGCAAAAACTTATTAATGAAAATTTAAAGGTCCCTTTGATTTCTTAAGTACTGAGCCTTAACATTTTCAGTGCAGTCATGATGAATAAGTGCTTACTACAGTACCTCACTTTGTGCAGAAGCATACTATTTCCTTTATTCACAAGTTGAAGCCAATATAACAATTAGTCATTTCCTATGTCAGCAATATCGCTGAAATGACTTCATGGTTGTACAATGGTCACTTTGGAATACAGTCTAATGCAAAACAAAGAACACCAAAACAGGGTGAATATATGCAATTTATGTGCAAACAAGGTACTTTGATAAAGCAGAATAAAATTAAATATTAACTCTTAACAGTAGAAGGTATTTTTTTTAACCAGTTCTGATAGTGTTTCAGAGGTAAGCCTTACAATCTGTCCAACCACGGATAATTAATACATCACCTAGGGCTTGGTTTCTATCATCAGTACCTCTATGTCAAGGAACAGCAGCATCACTTTTCAGTCAAAGTATTAGCAACATAAGTGCAGATACACTGAAACTCTCACCATCTCCTCTTTTATTTTTTTTTGCTGTGGTATTTCTGCTTAAACAGTCCCAGGCAAGCTCTTTCAGAAGGAGCTGCAGTAGAAACCTCCGTGGCTAAGTGAGTAGGCTCGCCCACACTAGTGAGCTCTCCTGAGAAGTTAGCTCTGACAGGCAATCATAAAAATCTCACAACATACTCCAAATGCTGCAGTTTATTATGTTCTGGAGAGCAGGTCACACTACCTGCCTCTATTAAAAGAAACAACCGTTTTTCACTTTTTCTTCTCTTAATTAGCATTTCCATACACATTTCCTGTAAGACTACTTGTGCAGGCACATCCCAGTGTCAGTATTTTCAGCCTCCAAGGTGACCCTTTCTTAATATTTTCCTCTTCCAAAAGAGCATACTTGGTGTCCTTGAAATTACAGCCACTTTGTACTATTAAAGGCACCTTCAGTCCACAGAAAATGCTGGTATCTCCCTGGTAAGAAATCACAGGAGTATTTTTTGATAAAAAATTCCCTGCTGAAGACCATATCTGAAGTGCTTTGTGCACCATGAAGTTACAAGAAATCTCACACTGCTACATCAAAATCAACATCTGGTTATTACTGTATTAATACTTTTTCAGTACAATTTTTTCCATCTAAGATCCCTATAAACAAGCTGATTTTGTTTGCCCATTTGTTAGATCTTAAAAGGGACCCACACTTATCAAACAGGAGGTGTTTAGCCCTTTCAGAAACTTAAGCCATTTCAAGGCATTTCATCCACTGTATGTAGTGAGACAGAAAAAAAAAAATAATAAAATTCACCAACCTTTTAGGTATAGTGGATGCTCTCAAGGTTAAACATTGCTATGAATTTCTCTAGGGGGAAGCTGCAAATAAGGAAGTGCATTTGATGACTAAGAAGACTGGACAAGGGAAACATCCCTTCCCCTCAAGTAGAACTGAAGGTCTGTGATGAAGTTTTTTGGGAGTTTGGTTGGTGGGTTGGGTTTTCCTTCTCTCAGACATAAAATGGAAAGGAAACTGTAGGCTGTCATTCTGGAAACTGTACTTTCAGTCCTTCGGCATGAGCAGTCTGGTCACTAGGAAACAGAAAACACAAGTTTGTAAAGGTACCCGATTCCTCCCATCCACTCACTTCTCCCTCAGCCAGTTGTCCAAAGAAAATCAGGAAAAAGACTGGAAGAAACCTCATTCTGGACCCTGGTCCTCAGGTGGGACTTTAACCTCTCTGATAATTGCTAGGTGGACCACAAGAATGCTTTCTATAAGTACGTAAACAGGAAAAGGAAATCTGAATGTTTACAGCATGACTGCAACATTACAGTTACAAATCACACTAATTGCAACTGCATTCCGACATGAAAATTATATATAATTATCTATATACTACTGTTTATATAAAGTTACTCATTTGTTCTTTTTCCAGATAGATGTCTCACTGTGCTTCACTGCTGCAACTAATAACACAGCCTGCAGTTCGTGAGTTCATATGCTCTTTTCTGCTGCATCTAGAACATGTCTTCAACTGAAGAAGGGAATGAGACTCACATCACAAAGAATTTTGGAAAAATATCAGTCATCTCAACAAAAATGGTGATGCTGTCAGGCTCTTGCAAGACAGAAGAGTGCCAAGCAAAGAAACAGATCAGGCAAGAGACAGCTGCCACACAGAAGGAGATTTCCATTTAAAATACAGCAGAACTCATGCTTTTACTGACAGTGAAAACAGCAGTGACAATGGCAGTCTATCAGCCTGCTCCACAAAGAATATAATCTATGCATCACATTCAGGTTTCACAGATGATTAATCCATATAATTCCAGCATGTCTTCATACCTCCCCAGATACATGACATAGGGCTGCTTTTTCGTACTTGAAAGTACTCATTCTGCTTAAACACACTGGTTCAACTTAGCTGAAAAACACAAACTAATGCGTTCAGAGCTACAGATTATGAATTAGACAGTTTTTCTAAGTGCAAGACCAGATTGTTTGCATCTTACTGCCAACTTCCATTCTTCAAAAGCAAATACAAGATATCCATCATGATTAAAAACCTGCCCAAACTAAACACAGTACTTATTAAGAGGTGCACGTTTAGAGAAGCCCTATTCTCAGCTTTGTACTAGTCCTGGTAAGTCCCTCTCCCTGTTAGTCTGGAGGGCAGTAACTGCTAGCTCTATGCAGAATACCATGAGAGTCACATAGGCAGAAGAAAGAGCAACAAGAAGTGAATGGATTTGATTGTGCATACTATTTTGCTGCTGTTCTTTTATGTCTGAGGAGTCTTGTGTCAAAGGTCATGACTAAAGACACTTCTGAGTTTGACAACATCATAACAGAGGGAAAAACAAACAAGTGGGAAATTCTGTGACAGCTTTACTTTGTTTTTTGTTGTTCTTAAGCAATATACAAGAATAAAGAGGTATTGTGTTAAAACTGCAACAGCACAACCAAAGCAGAAGAAACAAAGAATAAAACAGAAAAAAAAAAAAAACCCTGCAAAGATAGGTACAGTACATTCTCATGGTCTAGACAGTTTTGCTCAGGCCAAGGCTGCAAAGTGATAATCCAAGGAGCACTTGTTTAATATTCAAGACAAATAAGCAGAGAGACTAGAGAGAGGAGGGGGGAAAAAAATAAAACAAACCACCACACCACACACAAACCTACAACACACCACAATACACCACACTTGAAAATGAGGAAGTCTCTCTGGAGAATGCCAGATTTCATCTATCTCTGAAATCTGTAGAAGGTAGAGAATAAAAAAAAAAATCTTCCTTAAACTTCTCATATATAGGATGACACCTGTAGTTCCTTTGTGTTTTTCTAATTAGAATATCAATTAGTTTTTGCAATATTATCAGCCTTCTGAAACACTTTAATCAGAGTATAAGCCCTGCTGTGACTCAAATTGCTGTCTTTTCTGTGATATGTTTCTTTGGTTTTTGCCTTTCCATATCCACTTTTTTTTTTTTATATCCTGGCATTAATTCTGTCCACATATTTGTTCCCACTGTGCTCTATACTGAGGAGGAAATGACCTTTGTGTACTGTCAGAGTATTCTCCTTTAAAGCAGATCAATTTGCTCTTTCACTCACAAGGCTGTCACCTGGAAACTCCATGAACTGAAGGTGACATGGTCATGCCCTGGTCACCATGCTTGTTCATCAAAAACAGAGATAGCTTCATTACTTTTAAAGTGGGGGATTTGGCTGCTGGTTTTGCCCAGGAAGTTAAGACTCCCAGCGGGACCCCAGTAACACCTCCAGGGTGGTTGCCCTCTTCAGCGAGCAGGAGGACAGTGGTGATGAAAGGAGGGATGGGCAATAATCACTTTCTTCCAAAATAAAAGGTTTTAATAACCTGAAAATAATGAACAAAAACACCTGAGACAGGCACTGATAACCCCAGGGCAGAAGCGAAAGAGCATGTGACCTTGGGGACAGAGATTTTTTAACAGGCTGGTAGATGGGTTTGCAAAGGCATTGTCCTGTAAGGATACAGAGATGGGATACCTACAGGTCAGGGGTCCAGTGAGTGTTATAGGTTTGGTCTTGTGGTGGCTAAGCCAACCACGATGTGGGAAAGATGGAAAATTCTGGATGTGTGTCCATGTTTGGGGACAAAGATGTAATAGAAACCTCTATCTCCAGGAGGCACACTGCAACATAATTTCATATGCCAGGGGGCTGGAGACTGGTAAGAATAGGTGTATCAGGGAGCTGACAATGAAACAAGAAGATGAATGAGTTTGATACAAGAGAAACAAGTTATATTCCAAACCGAGAAACTGTAACAGCTTTTCCAGGCATGCTTGAAACACAGAAGCATGTATTGCAGATAAGAGAAAAACAAAACAATCCTAAATTTTGAGAAAATATAGTAAGGAACTGAATTAGTAGGAAACACTTCTTCACAATGAATTCCTATATTTCATCCTCATCTGTGATAATATTACACACTTTACTGGGCATTAATATTCAGCTTATTGTATCTTTCCATCCTTACTGGGTTCACTTTGGCCTATTTGGTATCACAAAACTTTCTGGTAAGAGATACAGTGCTAACATCCAGCAAAGTATCTTGACCAATAAATTACTCACTACAGATATGGCTGGTGCAGACTTCACATACAATAATTTATGGAACACCTTCATGAAATTGTGCATGAAGCCCATGCAGCATGTTACTTGCATTAGCTTGGTTCATCTGTTGTCCCTGCTCCACCCTTCCATCAAGTCTTTCAGCCTAGCTCCAGCAATGCTCCTTGTACCTCACTAATAAACTATTATTTCTTAATGTTAAAGGAAAGCATTGAGGAAGCATCTTTTCCCGTAACAAGTACTTGCAACACAAATATTTTACCTAGTATAGTACCTTCCTGTAGTCCAGCTCCTGCTACCAGTATCAGGACAGTACAATGTTTTGCAGCAAATATTACTGGGTTTGCTAAAAGCTGCAGCTCAACAAGTATCCTATTCTCTGAGAATTCCCAGCAAAAGTGCTCTACTGAACAACACAACATATTCTGAATTCATTGCCACTCTAATCAGAAAACTACAGCTTCCATACTCACAGTCGTGTAAGGCCTTCCCTTTTATTCTTCCTAGTGACATGAACCGGCCTTACTAAACTAGAGCAAGGCTACTCCAGATTTCTCAGCTTGTGTCCTGCTGTACAAAATATACTCAAAGACCTTTTTAAAAATAAAATAAAAAAAATAA
>NW_008619478.1:20136-20389 GCF_000691845.1 Merops nubicus | reverse complement strand
CGCGTTGGAGCCGTTCTTGTAGATCTCGTTCATTGTGCGTTGAAGAGCGACTGCCTGCTGAGTCAGGTATTTCAAGTACTCAGAGCTCTCTTTGGTCTTTTCATGGTGTTCTCCAAGCTGATCGGGAAAGCAGGGAAGGGAAAAAAAGTGTGTGACATTACACATCAGAACTGGACCCGAACCAGGGTGCTCCTAGTCTCTGCTGGCTCAACATCCTTACAGAAACTCATCAGAACTTGATTTCACCCGCCTC
>NW_008619478.1:17827-20126 GCF_000691845.1 Merops nubicus | reverse complement strand
AACAAACAAAGGGAGATTCCTTTAGGAGCCTTATTATCAGCATTACACATTTCTTCAAGCAGGAGCACGTCTGGAGGGTGAGCAGCATTCCCTCCACCAGGCTGTGCTTGAGACAGCGCTGAATCACCCCTACAGCCGCAGACGTGTCTGGGCAGACCCGGGGCTGGTGCACAAGTTTCACTCTGGATCAGCAAGGGCTGCAAGTGGGAGAAGGTCCTGCCCACGGAACAGCTCAACTACCAAACGAGTTTGGATCTGGTATTTAAGAGACAGATGGTGCAAGAAGTGTGAGGGACAGACCAGCTGCTCCAGTGCCATGCCAGAGCGTGGGGCCATGCCACCAGCAGAGCCCTGTCCAGCAACAGGCACAGCAAGAACAAACCTGCAGGAAGGCTGTTCAGGGACTGTTGGCAGAAAAGCGTCCGGCTGTGGCACAGGGCAGCAGCTCTGCCCCATGCACAGGAAGAAGATTCCCTGGTGCCCGGGCGAGGCCTCCTGGCACCCCGGGCTGGGCAGTCGGCAGCACGCCCGCTCCCTACCTGGTTCTTGTAGATGGTGTAGCCTTCCTTCTCGTGCTGCAGCGCCGACCGGAACTCCGCTTTGCTCTCGTACACACGGGCTACCAAGTGGTGGCTGAGGGGAGGAAAAGGGTTTAGGGCTCTCCCTGGAGCAGAAACACTCCCACACTCCAGCGAGTGTGACTCAGGCCAGAAGCGTTCACACTGGTGTGCGAGAGGCAGAGGGGGGCTCTCAGCACAGCACCCTGGCAGTGACTTCTCCCCACCCAGTCTGGGGATCAGTATGTTCCACTGATCTGGGTTGGATTTATGTTGAAATGCTGGAAAGTGACCTACAGAAGTAAAGACTGAACTGGGGATTTTCTCCTCCTGCACCCAGGGAAGCTGACAGCCACAGCACGAACTGAATGGAAGCAGCACCTCCACAGGAACACCTCAGGGATACATTTGCTAACTGGAGAAGGAGGCAGCCACAAGACCTTACCCTTCAAAAAGGGTTGTTTCTTAGAAAGCAAATGTGTGAATTACTTGATTATTCACAGCCAAAAGTAAATTAAAAAAAAAAAAAAAAAAAAAAATTCTTCCGGCACAGAAGCCACCAGGAATCCAGTGGCAGAGCTGGGACCCAAGTCACAGGGGCTCTCTCCAGTTGGGAGAGCTGGCTTGGACTTGGCTTCCTGATTGTTTCTGGAATGAAAAAAAAGGTTTCTAGTTTTGGCAGTGTTCCTCTGGGAGGTGATGAATCTCACCCAGCATCCCAGTGTTACTATGGGAAGGCAAGATGCCTTCTGCAGAACACATATCCATCAACTCCTGGAAAACAAACCAGGCTCTTGTGGGTGCTTAGTAAGATTTATTTTCACTCTGACGAAGAACAGATGGGTTGCAATGTGGCAGCAGTAATTAGGAGTGGGCCACTGCTTGGTTGGTAGTGAGCCAGCGCTGCCTTCAAGGACAGTGCCTACAGCACTGAAGAGCAGATCCTGAAGGTGCCGACCACTCACTGCTCCTTTGGAAACACAAGGAAGCCTCTCAGTATTTTATTCAAATACAAGGCTTTATGGTAAAGGACAAAAGCAAATTATACAATTCTCAAAGAGCTCCCTGAGGGCTGAAACAATTAAGTGCAAGTGTTTATGCATCATCGCCTGGTCTCCCAGGATAATTACACGAGCCTCGCTCTCCAACCCTCACTTGCTGCATACATTTTTCCACTAAGAGTCCACATGGACCAGGGTAGTCTTGACAGATTTTTGGGGCAACCAGCATTACAGCAGATCCCACAATTAAGAACAAGGGATCTCTGTCTTTTGGGACAACAGGTCTGGATGCTGCACACGACCTTGCCTCATGCGGCCCAGCAGCACCTAGGAGTCCAGCCGCGGGGATGAGACCGAGTTCATAACTGAAGAGGACAGAGCTGCATCAGGCCCCTCCTGCAGGGGGGTGAGTGTACTGGCTCCTGCAGCAGGATGGTGACCCCCCCAGCACCCCACCCCGACTCACCTCAGCGCAACTTTCAAAGACTTGGAGCCGTGATACTTGGAGCTGATGGCCAGCGCGTTCTCCAGGAACCGGAGGGACAGGTCATACTCCATAACCCCGTGGAGCACCAAGCCAATGTTGTTCTGAATAGAGAAGTCAAGCAGGCCTTCAGAAAGCAAGTTCCAACTACACATTTATTGCTCTGTAAATACCAAGACCACAGGGGTACTTCACTGCTGAAAGGGCTCCGGCAACCGCAGGTCCCCAGGAGACAGTCTCACAGCACGTGACACGAG
>NW_008619478.1:5520-17796 GCF_000691845.1 Merops nubicus | reverse complement strand
GTGCCGTCACCCGGTCCCCCCCCCCCCAGGAGCTCAGTCCAGACCAGCCTGACGAGAGCCAGGGAACTCTCTGTTTTACACACGGGTTACAAGAACAGGCTAAATTAAGGAATGTTCCCATGGATTACAGGTGCTCAAACCCATGTCTCCAGTTTCCCAGTCTGCAGCTCCAGCCACAGAAGGCCTACAAGCTGGAGTCAAACTCCTTTCTTCCCCTTCTTATAATGGCACCAACTGGTATTAAGGGGGGAAAAAGCCATGCCTCGAAGTTTATTTTAAATAACAGCACCATGGGCATTTTGAAGGCCAAGAGGTTTCTTGGAGATCAGAAACTTGAAGACTCTGAGAGATTACTTACATCTAAGAGTGCCATTTCTGGGTGATCCTCCCCGAATACCAACAGCATGAGGTAGCGCGCGCGGTACAGCAGGTTCAGGGCTGTGGAGAGCTGGCTGTTTGCGAAGCAGTACAGAGCAAGGTGCATCTGCAACGTGAGAGGTAACCCAGCATCAGTGGCGGCGCTCGCTGCGAGGCCAGGCCAGCTCAGGGATCCTTTCTGCTCTGTTCCTCTGCTGCACACAAGTCCGAGGCTCTTCCTCTCAGGGTTTCTAGCACTTGGAGAAGTCCAGGTCTGATGGCTGGGTTACAGCCTCCCTGAGGTACCGCACAGGACACAGCACTGAGGAGGCTCAAGTGTTTCACTTCAGTTTCTCTTACGCGCCTCAAGGAATATTTCAAAATTAATCTGCACAGGTATGATTTTCTGTTTGCACTTTTGGGGGATTCTTTGTTTTTGACATAAGCCAGCAGAATGTAAATAGTCATCAGATAAAACCTCAAATTTGTAAATGAAATAGGACAAATACTGACCATGCAGGACACTTACAAACACTGAGGCATTTGGTTTACAAAAATGTAAGATGCAGAACTCATGATGAAAATGGAGGATTCTGGGAAGAACACTACAGAAGGAAGGAGAACTGCAGCTGTTTTCTAGATATAGACACGGGTTCAGGTGGACACAGGAGGTGCTGCCTCACCAGCAGCCTGTACTCACGTATTCTTGAATGGTGTTGGGATGTTCGATGCCCAGGACCCTCTCGCTCATTAGCACCGCTTTCTGCTGATTGCTTAAGGCCTACACAGAACAGAGGGGCCACGAGCAAGTCACACTGTGCTGCACACTTGAGCGAGCCAGTGGGGGGAAGGAACAGGAGGACCCAACAGACCCTACCCAAGCCCTCACTTGCCTCTGAATAATCCCCCATGATGTAGTTGAGACGAGCCAGCAGCCTCAGGCAGGCACAGATTTCTACATGCATAGCACCATACACATTGTTGAACAAGTTTAAGGCTTCATTGATGAGCTCACAGCCCTCCTTCAAGAAACCTGGAAGCAGATCTAGTCTCACACACGTGTAGGTGAAATAGCCCCCGGCTGCCCGTGAGCAGCCCCAGCGGGGCGCGGAGCCACCGGCCACTGCCTGCACAAGGACTGCAGCTGGGAGAAGGGAACTGCTGCCCCACCCCTGCCCGTGTTCATCACTGGGAACCTGACAGCAGAGGTGTGCTTCAGGTGGGCTTGGAGCCCACAGTTCTCTGCCTGCATGGGGGGAGGGGATATATATTGGGAGACCTTCTTGCAGCCTTTCAGTACTTAGAGGGGGCCTGTCAGAAAGCTGGGGACAGACTTTTGGGCAGGGCCTGTTGTGCCAGGACAAGGAGTGATGGTTTTACACTAGAAGAGGGAGATTTTGGCCAGAGAGAAGGAAGAAATGTTTGAGGCTGAGGGTGGTGAGAACATGGTGCAGGTTGCCCTGAGAAGTGGTTGATGCCCTGTTCCTAGAGACCTTCCAGCTGAGGTTGGCCAGGGCTCTGAGCAATGTGGTCTAGTTGCAAATGTCCCTGCTCCCTACAGGGAAGGTTGGACTGAACAACTTTTAAAGGTCCCTTCCCACCCAAACCAGTCTGTAATTCTGTGACAGTGGTGGAAAGCACCAGTCCATGGACACCTTCCACCAGCAGTCACCCTGAGACAGTACCTTGCTGAACTTTTGCTTGCCCACTCTGGAAGAAGTGGAAAGCATCTGAGGCTTTGGGGTTTACATGCTTCACTACAGGGAAGATGTTGAGAATATCCTCTTCTGTGAAGGTGGGCTTGTGCCTGTTGTCAGCAGGATCTGGAGGAACCAAAAAGACCAGAGGTCATGGTCACTGCTTTCATAGGTGGTTGCCAAGAAGAGAGGGGAAAATGAGCCATAAACTCTGCACATGGATTCACACTCAAAACAGGTGTGCACCATGTGTGCGTGGTGCCACGGCATGGTGGTGTCAGTACTGGAGGCCCGTGGGGGGAACCCTGTCCAGCCAAACTCCAGCAGAGGGGCAGGAAGGCAGCAGTGTGGGGAAGGAAACCTCTGTTCTTTGCAGGACAGCCCCAAAGTCCTGCTCTGCTCACTCAAGGAGCTGCTGCTTTTTGGATGGGAGAATGCAGGTGCATGAATTTAAAGGCACGAGGGAAGTTGGTTTGTCAGAGCAAGCCACAGGAACTGTACTCAGGCTGGCTCATCTTCCAAGGGAGATGCACAACAAGGTCACCCTAAAAAGGGAACTGCATTAGCAATCTCTTTCCCCAAGGCTGGAACCTGTGCTGCAGCATTACCACCACAGAGACCCCCAGGGGCTCACACTCTCTGGCTGACGGGCTGTCCCCTCCAAAGCTGCTTCACTTACTCATCACAGTTCTCAGTACAGAACACGATGGGGGAGGGAAGACAAGGATCTTACTTGGACTCCAGTTTTCAGGGAGATTTCACGGAGCAGGGTGATTTTCTGTAGATTATACACTTCAGCTGCTTGGTCAGCATTCTCACTGCAAAAAACACACACAGGCTTCAGCTCCCAGGTGAGTTTCTGCTCAAGGACATCCCTCCACTGCGGTGTACCTGCAGCACAGGTCCTCTGCAGCCAGCTGCTGACTGAAACCAATGACTAACGCCACAGTGGTTGCTAATGGGCTATTAAAGCTCACAGAGATGCATAACAGTACTTTTAACTGAAATCCTACGTGTGTGCTCTTCAAAGCTCACGGCGGAGTTGAGGCCAGAGCCTGAACGCCTTCAGCTCTTGGTGAGGAACAAGCTGTCCCTGACTGATGGGCTGGTCACTGATTTAGCCAACTAGTCATGGTTTCTCTCTCTTACTCGTGCTTCTGGTTTCACACTCGCCGTCCACACCTCCCAGCAGCCTTATTCACTGTCTCTGTTTCAGATACAGGAGAAGCTTTCCTTGGTTTTGGAACATAAGCTCCCTTCAGCCTAAATCATCATCTATATAGACAAATACCTTTTGACTACACTTGTTCAGCTTCTTGCCTTTTTCTCCCTGCACCACTAAGGAGAGGTGTCCCGTCCTCCTCTGGTTTTCCTTGCTGCCTTTGCCTCCTAGGTTTCACCTCATTTCAAATTTCAGTTACACCTCCCCCTGCCTCTCTGTGCCAAATTTGTTTCCATTATAAGCCTGTAAAACTCCCTACAGAGTACCAATTCCTATTCAAACAGAAAACAAGTCAAAAAAGCAGGTCCTATTAAAGAACAGTGAGAGCTACAGACAGTTGGTGAGGGTCCAGGCAGAAGTGAGGGCAGTGTGCTCTGCTTACCATTCGAGACTGAAATCAAAGTAGTTCTTTGCTTCTGAACAGATATTCTTCCAGAGCTCCTGAGGGGTCATGCTGGCCCACGCTGTGTTATCAGCATTTCCAAGGTTCCTGTTTTTCCTTTTCTTATTCTTTTTCTTGGAGACCAGCTCATCAGCTGGAAGATGGGCAATGGGATTTGGAAAGGAGCTTAAAAAGCAATTGAGGAAGTGGCTGATGGCTGCTGACAAACCCGACAGCTCCACGCCCTACAGCAAGACACCAAAATCAGTCGTGGAAGACGCCCACCATCACACAGGCACTGCTCAGACCCCGAGCCTCACCCCCCTGGGCCTAAAAGGAACAGGAAAACCTCCCAGGAGGGAGAGAAAGGCAACGTTTGGAAGTGGAACCAGCACAGAGCGAATTATGTAGATGTCAGAGGTAAATACATAAACCCAGTAAACCCCGGACACACAAAGACATAGTTCATTTGGGGCTGCTACCTGGGACAACGAAGCCAGAGAGGGTAACAGATTTTGACAGGGGACTAAAGCCAGGTGTGCTGCCACGGACAGGTATGAGGCTGCCCTGGTGTTCATGCAATTAGAACAGCTTCTTAGAAGGCAAGAGCAACACTGCTTAGAGGGAAAGGTATTACAAGGAAAACAAGCTGTGATTTCACTTTTAAAAGCCTTCAACATAATGAGTGAGAATCTGGGGAAGAAAAGCATGAATGATTGCTCTCTGGGAAAGCCATCTTCAAGTGGGAACTTGTTTTCCTCACACGCAGGCCTGCACCTATTTTAGCGCTAATGAGATTGTACTTCCCGTTGCTAAGCAACCCCCATGAACTGCCTAATGAGACTCCAACAGCTCTATTTGGGGAAAAGAGTCATTAGAGAGGACACAGGAGGCAAGAGGTCAGACTGCAGGTCATACCTGGAGGTACGTCTTGAAGATGTGTTTCGCTGACCGCGTGATCAATTCGCTGATTCCTATTTTCTACCCAAAGAATAAAGGACAGAGAGCAAGAGTCAGTTGGCATTAGCAGTGACAAACACATTTTGCTTTTGAAGTGGGCTTTCACCAAGATCTGCAGAAGATGCACTCTCCAGTCCTTACCCTGCAGCACAGAACTGTCCTGGGGCTGGAGAAGAGCCCCTGCACAGCCGGGCCCCCTGCACGGTGAGCACAGACCACCCCCTGTGGCACAGCTCGGCTCCAACGGTGCTGCCAGGAGCCACCTCAGCACCAGCCCCACGGGTGCTGGTGGGAAGCTGTGCTCACAACACTTCCCACTTTGATCCAAAGTCCAGATGGATCTTAAACACATGGCTTAAAACTCAGCTGTGCCACTGGCTACTACACTTGGGAATCCCTGAAACACTTCTCTATCCCAAGGGACACTCACACCCCCAATAACACTACGAAAGCCAGTCAGGATTTGGGAGCACAGCTCCCCAGACACCACTTACAGGTCCCTCTCCCTCCTCCTCTATTTTTGAAGCTGTTTATTTTCACACAGAGAAAATTTGCCAAGTTGGAATCTACATGGGGTAAATTATGCCAGAGGTGGTTTTAACTGACAGCCTAAAGTGAAGCCTGGTGCTTACAAAAATGTGATCCAGCTGAGCACGGCCAGGGGTCTTGGTGATGAAGTTGATCACTTTGCCCAGGTAACGCATGTTGATGCCCCGCTGGTGCATGGCCTCAGCCAAGGTAGCCCCATCCATTGGGAGCACCGTGTGATCCAGGCAGTCCTTGACCTGCAGGGCACGTACAGACGTCGGTTACTGGGTCACTGAGAGCAGACATGAGGGAGAGAATTTCAATTTAAAGAAAAAAAAAAATTATCTGTCTGGGGAGGGCAAAGGCATTGCCTGAGAGAGGAGGCAGCTCCCAGGGCTGACATTTAAGCTGCCAGCACAGCAAGAACTGGCACGTACAGAGCTGTTCCCCAGCTGCCAGTCACACACTCCTCTGTTACCTTGGGGCTCAGGGTCACCTCGAAGGGCAACGGTGACCCCGAGCTCAGCTCTTTTGGTGCTGTTACAGAGCCCACCCCACCACATGGGCAGGGAGAGCACTTGCAGCAGAAGCCCAAAGCACTTTGTGCAAGCTCCTTGCCACTTGTACCGTTGTTGCTCCGACGTCTCGTGGAGAACGAGCAGCACTGTGTGCTCCTAACAACCACTGGGCAACTGAGGTGTGGGGAGAGCAAGTGTCACTGTGGAACAGCTCGGGCTCCATCTGACTCCCTGTGCAAAACAGGCAGAGGCACAGGGCCCGAGGAGCAGCACAGATGCTTGTGACCATGTGGTACATGTGCAGGGCCTCCAGCAGCCCACGGAGGCCAGTGGAGACAGCTCGGCATGGCTCGGGGCACGACATCCAGCCCCAGGCCAGGCAGGAACACAGCAGCAGAGCAGGGACTCAGAGGGAGGAGCAGCACAGATGCTTGTGACCATGTGGTACATGTGCAGGGCCTCCAGCAGCCCACGGAGGCCAGTGGAGACAGCTCGGCACGGCTCGGGGCCCGACTTCCAGCCCCAGGCCAGGCAGGAACACAGCAGCAGAGCAGGGACTCAGAGGACTCCTGTGGCTCAGGAGCTGCTCTCTGGCAGGGCTGCTTTAACTAATGCTTGTGGAACTAGCAGGGTAACCCTTCTTTAAGGGGCTCGCAGTCACTAACTGAAAACGTTTCCAATTAAAGACTACATGGAGCTGTGCACACGTAGCTGATAAGGGGGATGGCTCTTGCATTTTCAGTTGTGCTGCAGTGCTGATAAAGAGTCACTTAATCCATGTCATGGGGTAACACCAGCTACTTTCTGATAGGCAGAGGAAGGAGGCGTGCCTGCCCACAGCACCTGGCCTGTACCCTGCCCTCAGATGTGCTTGTGCAGCATTTTGGGTTTATACACTACTGTATCAGCTGTCTTATAAAACAACCATCACCAAGCCCTTTTCTGATTCACTCCCCTTCCTTTATTTTATTTGAAGGCTAAACAGCTGGTGCTAAAGGTTATGCTGACTACAGAACTAGTGGATTTAGAGTTCAGAAGAAACTTTCCAGCAAGGAAAATCCCCTCCTACATAAGGCCAACAACTCCTAAACCCCTTGGAGCACAGCTCATCGATCCCACCCTCCAAGTTACAGTACCTGCTGTAACATATGCATTAGTAGTCAGATTAGAGAGCATCTTGAGAAAGGGAACACTGGTATCTCTTATGCAGCCAGGTGCACAGGTAAGCACCCAAAATGCTTAGTAGTTATAGAGTTTTTACAACAGAGACTCGTAAGAACAATTTCCTGGTTCACTCCAAATCCTTAGTCACCAACTGAGTCACAATCAGGGTCAGATAATACACTAAGCTGTGCAGGATGCCCAGGGCTAGGGAGGATGAATTCTGTGGTCCCAACTGTCCCAAATCTTTAGCAATAGCTGTTAGTTACCAGTGCCAAAAGTTCCTTGTTGGACTGAGGTGGGAAAATTGTGCCACGACGCCAGAGGGGAAAAGAAAACCCCCTTTTGCACCTGCCCAGGGGTGGCAGGGCTGGTGCCAGGGCTGTGGGCAGGGGGACAGGCTGGGGAGGGGTCGCTGCCGGGCTCGGGCACAGCTCTGAGGGGAGGGGCTGACACCACCCACAGCTCCTTACCAAGCCTGGGATCTGGCACGACAGCAGGAACGCAGCAGCATCCTTCAGCAGCTGCTTCTGATCCTGCACCTCCTCCTTGCTGGACTCGGGAAAACGAACCCCTAGGGAGGAAAGCAGGAAACACGTCAGCTCCGAGAGGCAGGTCCCAGACAGAGCGCACGGGGCGGCGAGGAGCTGAAGGGATTCTGGCTCCTTGGAATTAAGAGATGGTTCTTCAAAAACTCACCTACTCTACATGTTTCTCTGGAAAGAGCATTGGCTGCTCTGCTGGGTTAGCAGCTGTCCTGCTCTTGCCCACTTACCCATTCTCAACACAGCTTTTGAGCCCAAATTCTGTTCTTTATCTGGACTGCTGCAAAGTGCTGTGTACACCTCTAGTGCAAGAGTCAACTGGTCAGACTGGAGCAGAATCTTTCAGCAGAGGGACCAGCAAATACCTCAAGTGCTAGAAACTCTGAAACTTTTGCTTTTGCACACCAAAGTTAAAATTAGGTTTAAAGTTCTAACTGCCAAAGCACTAATCCTTACCAGCCTTAGGAGGTGTTTGGACATTTCAAAGCACGTGCTCCTTCTGACATATCTATTCCAAGCTAAATCAAACTATATGGTCATTCCCCTGCAGTTTGCACACATACAGCCTCAGTGTTCACCCCTATAAACACTCTGAGAGCTTCTTCTTCATTTCCAAATTAAAAAAGTACCGATTCCAGCCATGGCCAGCTTCACAGGACGCCTGGAACTGATGCATGCATTTGAAAGGGCACCATGACCTGCTTACCACCACATTACTAAAACAAACCCTGCCCTTCACTGAGGATCCAGCATCAGTTGTTCAACTACAACTGTTGTTTCTTGTGTAAACTACTGCATTAGGATCAAGTTAATTTTTTTCCCTCCCTCTGCTCTCTTTCATGTGGTCTAGCAGCTGGGATGCTGGAGAATCACAAGAAGATTCTTGGCAGCAACCTGCAGACCTCCCCAGAGCACGGTGGTGGGAGACAGCTTACTGCCTGCTCCAGCACTTCCAGCATCACAATCCATTACTGCTCTCTCTTTTCTGTATCTTTGTGCTTCATGGAGAATCCTGCACCATGCCCAGCTTGCCGAAAGCCAGCAATATCCTGGGCTACAGCACACAGCTTTTTGCCTTTAGCTGGCTGGACACAGCGACCCTCTGCAGGACTGAGACCAGCTCTTTGTACACCTACCTGGTGAGAAAATATCCGGGTTAAACCGAATGTCAAATGACGTGTCACTAATGGAGCCCACAGCCTTGCAAGCATTTCGAATCACTTCTCTGCTTTTGGGATCCACTGCAGCAGGAAGAAAAACAGAACACAGATGAACGTGGATTTCAGGAAATGACAGGCCTGGCTATCAGATTCTGGGAAAAGCTGTGTTACTAAAAGCAGCCAGGATCCCAGGGATGCCTGCACGCCGCCCTGCACTGCACCCAGCCTCTGGCCACCCAGCCCCAGCTGGTGGCCCCGCAGCCAGCTCGCTGGCCAGGCTCTTGCTCAGCACAACTCTTGGGCTTGCAGCCTCCTGCGACACTCACCCACTTACGTGGCCAGCCCCCAAGGGGATTGATTCCTTAGTGTGTGAAAGCTCTACACAGGAGCTGAGACAATCCTGACAGAAGCCAGTACTTGTCCTGTTTAACAACAGATAACCAGCCCGACCACCCCCGGCCTGGCACAGCTCCCACGGGTGACAGCCCAGCAGCTGGGGCAGGAGGCCTGCTGCTGCCCGTGCCGAGGATGAAATACCTGTTCCATCATCAGACGCAATGGTCTCAGCAAGCTCTTTCACCTGATCAAGTCCAGTCACGTTATCATCTATTTTACCATCCTCTGACTCAGACTTCTCGCTGTCTGCAGTGCCGTTCTCCGGAGAGGAGCCATTTTCCAGCGCTCCTGAGCTCTCCTGCTTGTTGGCTTTCTGCTGCATCAGCTGCAGCGCCGCCAGCTTCATGAATAACAGATACCTACAGTGAAGGAAAAGAGGAATTCAGCACAGCAGGAGCGTCTGAGAGGGTCACCACACTCTGCTGCAAGGAGAAGCCTTGTGGAGTTAGCACTACGGACCGCACAGCTTCCCTGTGGAAAGGCAGGATGTACACCCTCTTCCCATGAGCTTTCCAAAGTTGAAGGAGCACACATTGGTTTATTGGAAGAAGCCAAAAAAGGTGGGTTTTCATTACCCATCACAATCGGAAGCTCATCTCCTTGTGGTGGTTACAAATTGCCTTCCACAGGCGACATCAGCAGGCTGCTCGGGAAGACTCTTGCTGCCAGATACACAGGACGAGTCAAACACAAACCAGCAGCAATTCTGCCAGACCTCGGCAGGAAGCCCAGGCTCTGCTAGCCAAGGAGCAGCAGCAGCACCCTACGGCCATGGTCCTGCAGGCTGCTGGTCTGGACGCTCTCCCGGGGAGCAGCAAAGCCAGCCTGCAGGCACGTGGCAGGGCTGGGAAGGGTGCTGGCTGCAGAACTGGTTGCTCAGCAGGCAGCGTTCCTCTGTCAGCAACTGGAGGGCTCGTCTTTCTGGCAAGAAGCAGAGGCTCCCACCATCTGAGAGCAGAGCACTCACAGCCCTTCGGGTTGGAAGCAGGAGCATTAACACTGCCAAACGACTTCCACTTGTCCTGCTCCCTGAGCTCCCACTTCCTCGTCTGCACTGAGCGAGCCCCAACACCAACACATTCCACCACAAGAGTGCCTACAGCACGTCCCATAGGTAACGTTTTCAGCCTCTAGGAAAAAAAAAGTAGCATTCAGGACATCTAGAGAGCCTCAAAAAGCTGCATAAATTCTCCCCGTTCCCTCGCCGTCAGATGCACAGGATGGCTGCAGGGAAAGAAGAACTCATGAACCTTTAGACAGGAAATAACAAAACCAGGTTTGAAGACTAAAACGCAAACTGGCTTCTTCCCTGGCTCCCTGTGGCCCTGCCACAACCCCTGCCATTTCCACCTTGTTAATTAAGCTTCTGTAATTGCACCTGCACAGCCAAGCAATGGGGAAACGAGCCGCCCACTTCTGGGAGCTCCGCTGTGGCATCCCCAGGACAACAGCACGGCCCTGTGCTGGAGGGGGGAGCTCAGCTCACCTGTGTTCTACGAAGGCATCGACAAGCTCTTGCCGGAGGCAGCAAAGCTTGTGTCTGTGCTGCTTGGGGAACCCCATTTTCTTACATTCCTCTGGCATCTCCTCTCCTTCAACAGGCAGGAAGTTTAGGTCTGGAGGGAAGGTGCGGAGCAGGTCCAGGATGTAGTGACGCCCATCATTGCCAATAATGCCTTTGCACTCCACTGAGGAGCACAGCTCCACCTCCTCATTCTTGTCGTTGAGGACTTTGTGCTTCTGGATTTTAAGTGGTCTGCTGGTCTTCTCCAGCAGCTCCAGGTACTTGGGGTGCGAGACAACTGTCTTGCCAAAGTCTATTGACCCATAGATGACGCTCTGTTCCTGCTCCCGTTCCAAGATGCCAGGAATAATAGACTGAGCTGTCACCCTGTAACCTCTGTAATCCACCACCACAGTCCCCAGCGTGTACAGCCCTTCTACATCCACAGCATTATAGGTCCGCACACCGTTGAGATCATTGGTAGGAGCGACGTAAGCAGCAACATCTCCGCCAAAGTCCTTGTAGTGGTCACGGACGTCAAAGCCCAGGCTGAAAAAAATGTTGTTCCAGATGAACATCTGCATCTTGGTCTCTTCGCTGGGGTTGATGGCCATGACGTTGCCATCAATGACAGCCATAGCACCTCTTGTTGCTGCTGCGGTGAAGTCGCTGTGAACCTGGAAGCAGGTGAAGAGAAAGGGTAAGGAAGGGCTCCCACCCCCCAGCACCTCAGTCTCAAAGCTTCCTGCAAACTTCTCCCAACTGCCTTCCAGCATGCAGGCACTTCAGCTGGCTTTTGTTTTTGTGAGCCTGGCTAGTGGCTTGGATACAAGCTCCAGGAACCAGAACATTTGGAATCAGCATGGCTCAGACTCATCAGCTCTCTGCAGAGGGGGGCTTAGGTGTGTGTCGCCCTGTTCCTCCCACCCACTCGAAGGACTGGATCAGACAAAGCAGCAGAGGATGAGGAGGTGGCTGCCTGGGGGTCAGCAGGGACACACAGGGTCAAGGAGCCCAATTCCTCCCTGCAGGGCTGGGAGCAGAAGGCAGACGTGCAAGAGAGAGAACAAGGCCCTTTGGCTTACACACCAGGATCCTCCTCTTCCAGCTTCTGGAGGGTAGCCCAGATGTGACATGGGCACAGGGAGCTGCCTGTTCATCGTGCAGTTACCTTGAAAATGGCTCGCTCTCTCAGCAGCCTTTCGGGCAGGTTCTTGCGTGGCAGCTCTCGTGTGGTCTGCAGCTCCTCGTTCCAGTCTCTGGTCTGAAAGAGTCAAAGCCCCGTGGGACACGGCGCATGTGTAGGCAGGGGCTGCCAAGTCAGTGTTTCTGCTTTACAAGGCACTTTGTGAGAGGGGAGGGGGTAAGGATCCAAGCTGCTGTGGAGTTCACAGGAAGCAAATCAGCAGCAGGAAGGAACACTCCTCCTGCACGGCCTTTATTCACGAGCAGCCTGGCACGGATCTCCCGTCAGCCCGGCTGGTGCCAGGGCTGCACGGTGCCATGTCCCCAGCTGGCACTGCCCACGGGCAGCCGCCCCCGCCACGCACGGCCCGCACGGTTTCATGGCAGGAGGCTGCAGCTGAAGCCTTTGGGACAGTCTGCTCAGACGCAGGAGCTGCTCCAGGCCTGAGGGGCACGTGGGGACACTCTGCCTGCTGTGCAGTGGCACTCGGCGCCGGGCTGCGGGGCACAGGCCCGAGCAGCAGTTGCTCTCTCAGAGCCCGATGTGTGCAGGGGGCACAGCCCGAGCAGCACAGCCCTACAGCCACGGGCACCGTTAAGAACAAGGACTCCCACACATTTTCCCTTCCTGAGCAAAACCCGTGCACAAATACCAGGGGTC
>NW_008619478.1:5041-5497 GCF_000691845.1 Merops nubicus | reverse complement strand
CTTGCGAGTGTTCCCAGGCAAAGCAAGACCAGTACCTGCCCAGGTATGTGCTCTTCATAGCCCAGTCTGGAAGTGTAAGCGTCTTCTGCCCGCACACAGTCCATGGCGTGCTCTGCCTGCGGAGCCGTCCAGCTGTACACCTGGAAAGGAGTGGCTATCCTTTCGAAGGGGTGTCGCTGAACCCTGGTTTAGGAGTGGAAACAATTAGACACTTTCCAAAGGATGACTTCTTTCTACTCCAAGATATTTTTCCCTCCACTGCAAAATCAGCTTCTGACAAACAACAGAACAAGGCCAGGCCTCTTGAGCAGGCAGTGGCCTTTCACTTAACAAGTCGTGCACAAATACCAGGGGTCTACTTGCTAAAAGTTAACTGGCTCCCAGCACAGGTGGCAGCAACACTCTTGCCAGTGTTCCCAGGCAAAGCAAGACCAGTACCTGCCCAGGTATGTGCTC
>NW_008619478.1:1879-4551 GCF_000691845.1 Merops nubicus | reverse complement strand
TAAGCTCAGCTGAGCTGGGCTGGGCTGGGCTGAGCTGGGCTGAGCTGGGCTGAGCTGGGCTGAGCTGGGCTGGGCTGTACAACCAGCCCACCGTGCAGCCGCCGCCCAGGTGAAAAAGCAAGAGTCGCCCGAGGGCCACCCGTGTAACCTGCCTGCCCTCAGCAGGTGCTGGAGTCTCATCTGTATTTACTTCTGGCCCAAGAAGCAAGGCAGTATAATAATTTTTAAATGGCCAGATAGTCACAGTGGTGTGCTAATTTCCAGCCATTGTCTAGTGTCACTTTCATCTTCTTAATGAGAGCAGAAGCAGAGCTCCTGAAAGCCACACAATGGGCTCAGTCTGCACCCTGCTGGGCCCAGGCACTTCATTAAGTGGACTCTAAAGAATGACAGGCTTTGCACAGGACCCACTGTCCTGGAGCAGAATAAATGGTCCCTGCAGCAAGGACAGGAGAAAAGAACACCACATTACTGGTTTTATTAGTATTATTATTATTAAAGCAGCTAGAGGAAATTAGAGAAAATGAACATGCACAGACATGTTTAAAATAATTATTCTCTCTCCACCCTAAGCCTATGCCAAGCCCTCATGTGTTACTTTGCTAAGATTTTACACTCCAGTCTCTTTTTTGGAGTCACAGCAGACATGCTACTGACCAGGTCACCAGCCCAGTCCCTGCTGCAGCACGTGGCCATAAACTCTTTGCTGTCTGGTTACCTAGGGCACCATCAATTCTCCAAGGAGGCATGTAGCCTCATGATGACCCCATCTCAGGAGCTGGTCACACATCAGCAGTTCCCCTCGTATGAACACTGCAGAACACCTCTAGGCTTTCTCTCCCACTGTGCAGACTGTCCCATGGGTTCAGCTTCTCAGCAGGGACACAGCACGCTGAATTCCAGGAAAAGCCCCACAGCTGACACTCCCATGGCAATGGAAAACTGTTGTACTCCCACCCTTTGCTTTAGGCAGAACTGAAATCTGTAAATCTACATGCTGTAAGCAAGAGTCATCTGGGAGCTACAGCCAAGAGAAATCATCCAGTGGCTAAGAATTGGCACTGTGGGCTTCCACTGGCCTCTGTGGCCGCTGTACCGAGTCACACCAGCTCTGACAGCTCCACGTCTGCGTGAGGAAAAGCCAGTCACATCTGGGTGCTACCACCACATTCAGTCAGGTGTTCTGTGGTCCCTGGTGCACCAGCTCCCACGTCCCAACCACCCCACCCCACCCTGAGCTCTCAGAAAGCAGGCGCTGCCTCCCTGGC
Organism: Merops nubicus; assembly: GCF_000691845.1. NCBI lineage: Eukaryota > Metazoa > Chordata > Aves > Coraciiformes > Meropidae > Merops > Merops nubicus. Next base: position 3,283 of record NW_008619478.1, on the reverse strand, counting down.
TACGTCACCCGCGGGGCGCTGCCCTGGGCAGGCAGAGGAGTGGAAGTGCTGCTACCGTTTTTTCTGCAGAGCTGAGAAGTTTTTTTTGAAGGTAGGGCTGATCTGGTTCAGTAGTTCCACCAAGGAATGACTGAGAAAACTGGGGTTTGCAGGTTTGGGATTGAAGTTGTATGCAGTAGATCTGCAAAAGGAAGAAGAAACGCAGTCACAAGCTGTTGTCATACCCGAGACTTCCCGTACCCTAGGAACGTGGCAGATGAACAAGAGCTGTCCATATATGCACCACACAAAGCTGGCACCACGTGCCCGTGCTTGCAGAATGGAGACCACGTGGCACACGGGCAGATGGGCTGCAAGGGCCCTCTGCAGTCTCTCCACAGGAGGTACAGCCAGCAACCCTGTACCTTGATGGATTGCACAGAAAGTCTAACCTGAGCTTTCTTCAGCCATCACCAGGCTCAAGAAAGGTTTATATTTTCATGGCTGGGAAGGCCTGATTCCAGAGCTCCCCAAACATGCCCAAAGGGCCTTTGCTTAACAGAGAACCCATGGCAATGGCACCAGCCACACAAACAGTTGGTGCTCTCTCAGTGCAGTTATGGTTGCCCAGGCAATTATCTGGATTGCAGCATCGAGGCCACCCAGAGCTGTTTCTGAGCTGATGGTTGCTCAGGTACAGCAGGGTTTGTTGCTCTGAATTTCTCTCCTGTCCACCTTCAACTCAACAGGTCTGTGTTACAGGCTATTGGGCCGGAGGGACCCTGCACCTCCCTCAGTACAGCCACTCTGAGGCCCAGGCACAGCCACTTGAACAGCCTCTCACAGCCACTGTTTTTTTTAAAAAAAGTCTAGTCAAATCTGTGCCCAGCTCAGGAAGTTCTGACAGGCTGCACTTCTGCTTTAGGGCAAAATGAGATAGTCGTGGTGGTCAGGAAGGAATTCCCTCCCAACTCAAAATGCTCTAATTAGTTGATGACATTATGGAATGTTTAAACTTTCCCTAAAGCATCAGGCGTTTATCCACTGTGGAGAAGTGGTACCAGGCATAACTGAACAGCCCAATCCAGTAGAGCAACTCCTACAAACCCAGGTGAGCAGCCAATTAAAATAGGCTATTTTCCAGAAAAAATAATAGTAATTAAGAGAGAGCAACGATGGTTTGTTTGTGGGTTCTCTTCCAGCTGGCTATCGCAAGCTGGCTGCTGCAGGGCAGGCCAGGAGGACTGGCAGTGACTCACTGGTTCAGGTAGAAGCCCCGGGTGGACGCGGTGATGCTGACGTGCCGATCCTCCACCGTGATGACGTACAGGTACATGAGGTCCCCGTGCATCTTCCTGTTGCCAGGCGGAGGGTTCCAGCCACTCATGGTCAATACCTTTAGGCACTGCAAAGGCTATGGAAGAA
>NW_008619478.1:0-1848 GCF_000691845.1 Merops nubicus | reverse complement strand
AGCAGGAATTCATTCCCCTGAGTTACAGAGCCGTGCGATGGACACGTCAGGTTCCGTTCACCTGCTGCCCTCGCTTGGTGCCAGAAACAGAGCTTACAAAACCCCCTGGTCTCAAGAGCACAGCTTTCATTCAGTCTGCTGCCTTTCACCCCGCAAGACACATGTAAAAAGAGACACCCTGGGCCTTTGGGCTGCACAGGGCATGGGTTTCTTGCTGTACTGGTTTTCAAATGGCAGCATCTAAACTGGAATCCAGGTGCGAGGGTATGGGAAAGTCAAGGGTAATTTGCAGCAATCTGCAGATCCTGTCTCCAGGACCCTGCAGGGGAAGGCAGCTCTCCCTTCCCTGCCACCCGCCCAACAGGACTGGCCGTTTCACACTCTGCAGATGTCCAGTGTTTTGCACCCAAGCTCTTGGACTTTATTCTTTTGGCTAAGTAGTGCTATTCCAGCACTCATTAAGCATCAAGCAGAGCAAATCCCAAAGTCCACTTCAGTGCAGCTTCCAATCCCCAAACACCAGTTTACTGCAAGGAACATTCCAATAGCTGTTTTAATGACACAGGAGAACTCTACCTTCCAGTCTCTGTTCTGGGGCTGAAGGGCACACAGGGGTCTCTCTTTGCTGCCTGGCAGGATATGTTCAGGAGGGGTGCAGTCAATCTGCTCCATTTCGGTACCTTTCCTCTTCCGCTTTCCACTGTCTAGAGTGGACAGAAATAGAAGGTCAGGGCTGAAAGTTGCAGCCTTCCCTCCTCCCGTCATTATCCCAGGAGGAATGCAGAAGTGATCCAAGTGTTTCTCTGCACTCCTGAATGATGTGGGAAGCTGGCTGCTACAACGTGTTTTAACAAGGCAAAGAGTCAGGAGAATGACAACACCGACCACACTAGAGAAGCCTTTTTGCTCCGTACCTCCCAGGTCTCCTTCGGTGAAGACACTCAGGAAGGACAAGGAGTTACAGTCCACACCATTGAAAGCATCTGATGGGTCAAGACTCTTCAGAAGGTCCCGAATGTGACGCACGTGTATCCTGGCTTCTCGCACTGTGTATGGCTCTGATGAGCAAAAAGGGAGGGGAGAAACTGGAATTACACAGCTGCTTACTCCTTTGGCACACAGGTCTTAAAACAGAACCACAGGTGGCCAAAACCTCTTCCTATGAAAACCCTCCCTCATTCCCTCCTGCAGTCTGAAGGAACTTGCCTTCCACCACTTTCAGCAGTGAACCCTCCTGCAGTCCTTCAATGGTTTTCAGCTCAGCAAAGTTATCGAGGACATTGCCATCCAGCTGCAGAGAGAAGCAAGTCCGATGGCAGGTATCTTCACGGTCCATCAGAACTTGGTGGATCTCTTGCACCATCTCTTGAGGAGAGACCTTAAGGGAAGAACCCAGGCAGTTATTCTCAGTCCTCATGCACGTTCTTGCCAAACTTTGTCCCTTCGCTGCAGAATCAAATGCCTCTGGTACCTCTCCAAGCTTGGAAAGGCAGACTCCAGCTCTCCCTCCCAGGAAGGTCACTGCTGGGAGGGCAGTGCCGGGGCCAGCCACTCCAGCTCCATCCCACAGGGCTTGGCACCCCACAGCCTGGCGCTGTGCTGAGCACTCGCTATGGGACAGAGAGGACAGTGAAGGAACAGAATGCTGTGGGGGAACCCGGGGGCTCTCCCCTTACCATTCACACTGTGCTCTCGTGGGGAGGCTCTGAACAGTGTGCTTGGAAAACAGCCCATTTGCTCCCCTGATCTGCGGCGGTACCCACAGCAGTGTGGCACATCTGTGCCAGCACCACATCTCCAGGGCACAACGCCAGCGAGTGCGGCACAGGAACCCACCCCAGCCCATGC
>NW_008619477.1:15270-21114 GCF_000691845.1 Merops nubicus | reverse complement strand
CTGGAGCTGCGGGGCCTGATCGCCACCTGGGAAGCACTGTTGCCTCTTGTGGTCTAGACGCGTAGTTTGGTTTAGGTTTCTTCACAGACTGCAGGCAGCAGGAAGGCTTTTCCTGTTCTGCTTTTCTCGTTGTGCCAGCCCTCCGCTGGGGCTGTGTAATCGGTTCTGCAGCTGATTGGGAAAACAGATCCGGAAACGACCTATGTTAAAAGTAGTCGTTTCCTCCTCAGCTGTTCTGAACAATGATCGTTTCTGTAGGTTCATTATGGCTGTGCAGTGAAAGCTAAGGGAGATGCTCTGGGGCCTAGAGTAAGCAGGAGGAGAATGAAGCCTGTTTAAGACAACATTTTTTCTGAGGGTGATTTTCAACAAAATACCAAACCAAAGCCTCACAAATACAGTTTGTGCCTCATGGCTAGTTAAGCTGGTCATCTATCATAGAATGTCTGGGCTGGAAGGAACCTCCAAAGGTCATCTAGTCCAACCTCCCTGCCATAAGCAGGGACATCTCCAAGTAGATCAAGCTGCTCAGAGCCTCATCAAGCCTGGCCTTGAATGTCTCCGGGGCTGGGCCCTCCACCACCTCTCTGGGCAACCTGTTCCAGTGATCTGTCACCCTCCTATTAAAGAACTTTTTCCTAATGTCTAACCTAAATCTAGCCTTTTCTAGCCTAAAGCCATTACCCCTCATCCTGCCGCTCCAGATCCTCGTGAATAGTCCCTCCCCTGCTTTGTTGTAGGCCCCTTTCAGGTACTGGAAGGTCACTGTAGGTCCCTGTGGAGCCTTCTCTTCTCCAGGCTGAACAACCCCAACTCCCTCAGCCTGTCTTCACAGGAGAGGTGCTCCAGCCCTCTGATCATTTTTGTGGCTCTCTGTTGAACACATTCCAACAGCTCCACGTCCTCCTTGTGCTGGGGGCTGCAGAGCTGGACACAGGACTCCAGGTGAGGTCTCACCAGGGCAGAGCAGAGCAGCAGGATCACCTCTCTCCATCTGCTGGCCGCGCTTCTTTGGATGCAGCCTAGGATGTGACTGGCCTTCTGGGCTGCTGCTGCACATTGGTGGCTCATGTCTACACCCTAGTTCATGATGAATCTAATGAATTGTTTCCTGTTTGATACCTATGTTCTTCATCACAGTAACAGGCTAAGGTGCCAGCTGATGTAATGAGGTACTAGAGATGAAGAATCTAATACCGAAGTAATGGTCTCTGGATTATTTACAAAAAAAGAGTATGCTAACACCAGTCAATACATGACAGAGACTTTTTTTTTTTCTATTTCAGAGGAGACGGGCTGTAACATGCCCTGTTTTCCTCACAGTTCTGTTTTAGCTGGTGGTCTTTGCTATTTATTCTTTGGATTTAGTGTCACATGTACCACTGTCTTCATACTGGATCCAGGAGTCATTGTTCTGTTCTGTGGTAATTTAAATCACTGAAGGGGCTTAAGAACTTTAAGAAAAAGTAAATTCTTTTTTGGGTTAATTTTTGCTTTTTGCTGAATTTGAATGGTGCATAGAAGGGCCTAATGGAGCCAGCACAAGGTGAGCAGCAAATTGGTGACTGTTCATTCATATGTGGAAAGGAGAGACTTAAATTCAGTTCCAGTGAAACAGGTGTTTACAGTATTCCAATGCTTGAGACAACAGAGCCATAAAATCTGCTTCTTTTCAAATAGCTTACTCTGTTTTGGGTAGATCTGTTGAGATTATCTTTGTTGCCAAGACAGCAACACAAAGCAGAATGAGAGATTTTGCTGTTCCTTCTTTCATAGCTACTGTTTACTAGCTTTGTTTTGCCTAAAGCACATCAGAATATCCAGAGAGTGGCAAAATTATCTGTACTGGAAGGCCTAATGAAAACTCCTTGCTGCAGCTGAAGTTTTCCACCTTGCTCCCTGACATCAGCGCCATCATCCTGAGAATATTATTAACAATGCTTGGGAAAATAAATGGACTGAACGTGGAAAAATACATGTGGGGACACATGTTAGTGTTAGTTAAGTCTGGTTAACTGACTGCCTTTGTTAAACTTATGTGAACTAGTCATTCAAACTGACAGTTCTAACTGTCCTGAAGTGGCACAGGCACTCCAAGGAGCACAGCATAATAAAAGGTAATTATCACTTAAGGGCTGAGGAATAACGGCAATGCCAACAAATCCACAGGCCAATGTATGCAATACAGTAGCTTAGATCACAGTCAGTTTTATCTGAAAACAAACAAATTAAAAACTCATAACTTCTCCTAGGACTTTTCTTGATGTTTGTGATTAGGTCTGTTCTCTGGTGTTTTTTTTTTCCTCTCTGCCCACAGGAGTGGTAATCAGAATTTCTCACTTGGATATCAAGAACCAAGATCCTTCTAGAGAAGCCAAATGAATAGTCTTTGCAGAAGTGTCCCAGCATAGGTTTGGCAGAGGGATAGTGCTAGCTTCAGTGCATTGTAATCACATACTTCTTGTATTGATTCTGTTGTTGACAGGGTTTACTGATGTCATCAGTCATAGCTCAAAGTGTCTCAGTCTGTGACAAAAATAACCCAAACCAGCTTAGAACGGATTTCCAGATCTTTCCATAAGAAAACTTGTTCTTCTCACTTGGACTTTTTTGTGTGCTAGTAAATTTCATCAGTCTGTTAACCACTGTTCATCAAAGAATAGAAATATTGTCATGTACAAAACAGCACCTAAGATTTGCAATCAGTTCCCTTCAACTTTTTGGAGTAAGTGTTGGAGAGAGAAAAACTGGCCATCAAAAAACTGTCATAGCAACAGCTTAAAATGTCTCTTTGATGCAAAATGTTCTCATGCAGGACTTAATTATTTGCTTGTGTTACAGAAGGCAATAGACCTTGCTATTAAGGCAGCACAAGAAGATAAAGCAGGAAACTATGAGGAAGCCTTTGACTTGTACCAGCAGGCTGTGCGGTATTTCCTCCATGTTGTTAAATGTAAGTACAGTGTATTGGATGATGAGGTAGAGTTTGGCAGTCAAATTGCACACAGTAATCTTCTTGACATTAGTGTTCAAATTTTTACCTTCATCATCAGTTGATGCTTGCTAATAGTAGTTTGGCTGAGGCTATACATTTTGCAGCTTTTGCCTTTACGGTTGTATCCCTGCTTCATTTTCATAAGAAATCAGATTATTTTTTACTTTTGTTTTGCTTTAGTTTTTTTTGAAGATAGGAAGGCAGGGGTTTGCTGTCCTCTGGACTTCTGTAGCAATGTTTCAGGCTGGCCGTTGCATGAGGAGATGAGAGACTAAGTACAGGCATCCTTGTGTTTCTCTTGTACTAAAACCCATGGTACACATGAAATCTTTGCTGCATCTACAGAGCGTTTTTAACTCCTTAACTTGGGCTGCTTTCCTTGCTGGCATTTTTTGTTCCTTAATGTCATAGTTTTGCTGTTCATCTTGTCCAACAAAATGTATGAAATGGATCTGTGTTGTAATTTTTCTTCAGCTTCCATATTCTCATGATTTTTATGCTTTTCACATGCCTTTAACTTTTTTTTGTCATGCCTAGTGTTTATATGCAGGGACTGGGCTTACCTAATGTAGGTACAGCCCTAGTCTGTAGGGTTGATGGCCTGACACTGTTTTCTTCATAGTCACTTAGGATAATTTATCACTTTCTAACCATTTATATCTTATGACTGTACCAGAATATCATTTTCTGTGGTTTTAATAATGTTGATGTAGTGTAGAAACTTAACACATAAACCTAACATTAAATTTTGATGGTTGATTTGAAGCACTATGATGGTGATTCTTGAGCAGTGTGGCTATTGAATCACATGCAGCTTTCTGATGGCTTATGTCATTCTTTTGTTTATGATGTGAACATCTTTTAAAATCGGCAGGCTATGGAAAAATAAAGGTTGTTTAGCACACGGAGCTTCTTGGTGAGCTGTTTTAGGAGTTAAGACAATGTATAGCAGCTTGAAAGGATGACAGAAAAGTCAAGTTGCCATTGTCCTTAATTCTTTACAGTCCAATTTTAAGCCCAAGCAATCTTCAAGCTATATTTGATTTCTGGTAGGTAATGACATCCTTCCTGTCACTTCTTTCCATGGAACAGTGGAAAAATAAGTAGCTGAGATGTTTGGTTATATGATAAGCCCTGAGAGGGGTATACTGGTAAGATACAAAGAAGGCAGAGATTTAGTCCTGTTTCTGGTTGATGCATGTGTTTTGCTGTTAATAAAGCACTATTTCTCTTCAAACTCTTAGATGAAACACAGGGTGATAAAGCAAAACAGAACATTAGAATGAAATGTGCAGAATACTTGGACAGAGCAGAAAAGCTGAAAGAATATCTGAAAAAGAGAGAAAAAGCTGCACCAAAACAAGTTAAAGAGTCTGGTCCTACTGATGGAAAAGGGTATGTTTTTGGAGAAGGTAAAGGAAAATACTTCTTAAACTCAGCTTATTCTAAAATTCAACTCTTCAAATATCATTTTAACTAGTGTTTTCAAATTGCTTCAGATGACTACTAGTTCTGAAATACAGAAAAATAACATCACAGAAGTGGCTGTGATGTTAGATGCTTGTTCACTAAAAGATGGAAACATCTGCATAGGAAATTCACTGAAGAATGAAAGCTGTTTCAGACTAACGTGATTATTTGATTTAATGGCAATGAGCCCTCTGAGTCTTAATTTTTCTACAGTTAAGTTCTTAGTAACTAGGAAATAAATTCAGACTGATGATTACTGGGGCCTGAGTTGAATCTGTCTCACACTCGATAAGAGGTGCAAAGCTCTGGGCAGGGTGTAGTTCTGTAAGATGGACTGGATCACTCTAAAGCCTTGCTGCTGCTTAGTCTCTCTGCTGCCTTCATTAGATCTCTTTGTCCTCTTGCGTGTCAGAGCTGAACAAGCAGAGCTGCTTTTTCATTTGCCTTTATGGGGATAGCAGAAAGAAAAGGTTCAGGATCGTGGGATTGCCCTTTTTGGCAATCCTGAACTGCTGAGTTTTTCAGTTGTCTTTTGAAACTCTATGTGGTTTTCAGTCTCCTTCATTGTCTATTCGTCTCATCAGTTTGTATTTTTTTTTAACTGTACTCTGTTCTGCTGGTCTATAATAGAAGGAATTGGTAATAGCCCAGATATATTTTCATAACGTCCACTCCAACTGTTCACTATTTATTCTCCTTTTCCCCTTCTTTAATGTCGCGTTTCCTTTGCTCTGATGAGGGTGTACAGTTTGTTGTACTAGACCAAGTCCTGTTGCAGTTCCAGATAGGGGACAAGTGCCAGTGTAGAAATGTTTTAAGAGGGCTTTGACCCATAGGAAGAAGCTGAAATGGTGAGGAGGGTGAATTAGAACATGGTGCAGAAAAGGAGGAGTACAGTGATGCAAACTTGTAAAGATCTGAAAGCATCTCAAAGTTTCTTTCATTCCTCAGACTGGTGGTTTTCCTGCTTTTTGCATTCTGATTTTTACCCTAAGAGAGCAGTCTCCTTTATTGCCTTTCAACATTTTTGTTTTCTTGCTTCCAAATCAGGAATGACAGTGATGGGGAAGGGGACTCAGAAGACCCTGAAAAAAAGAAGCTACAGAATCAACTTCAAGGTATTTATCAGGATAGCATTTTCTAAAGGGAGAATTTGCAAGATCCCAGGTAGCTATTGGATAAACTGGATCAGGTTTGGTTGGCTGATTGTTTTTTTTTGCTCTTAGGTGCAAAACTAGAATTGCCTGGAGGCTAAGGTAGCAGACATCATACAAACAGGGTATGCAGAACCATTTTTACAAGAAAAGCTTGGGCTTAAGTTTAGCAGTTGAGAACATGGATTCTTGCCCATTTATTGTAATGGGAAGCATTTTCCCAAG
>NW_008619477.1:0-15239 GCF_000691845.1 Merops nubicus | reverse complement strand
AGGGTCTGGCCAGCCTTGTCAGGAGGGTCTTTCTTGCCTGGTTGTGGACATCATCCATGTGCCAGCCCTCACTCAGGGCTGGAGGTTTAACCCCAGCACTTCAGTCCTGGCACAGGTAATCTTTCACAGTACGGTGATTTCAGTTACCATGGTATATCTGGTGCAAATAACCGATGTATCAACTTATTTCAAAGTTCCTGTTCCTATCTGCACTGTTGCCTGTTCTGCTGATTATTTTAGTGATGGAGTTTTTTACTTTAAGAAAAACTGAGATGTAATCAACCTAGCAAAATAACGTAATGCATTGAAAGTGGATGGTTGAATTAATTCCAGTATATAGATTGCAAGCTGAGACAGTTCGCAGTCAACTTTCTCTAATATTTTTTAAGGTCTTTAACAATATGATGTTGCTTTTGGACTCAAATTTAAAATTGTTAGCAATTGGTAACAGAAATTGTTCATTTCAATCTGATAGAAAGGGAATGCAGCAAAAGAAAAAAAAAAAAAAACAAAAAACGGAAACCTCAGAGAACGTACTTAAACTAAATAACATGTGCTTACTTTTTATTCATTGGTCAGTGAGCAATAGCAAGTTTTTCATCCTCTAAATAAAAGCTTTAAATTACTTCACTTAAAGGCTGGAGGTAAAAGTGTCAAGAAAATAGCTGGTGAAAGCCAGTTATGAAATTAGAGAAAGCCCCATGTAAAGAATTAGGGCAACTGAAACTTCCAGTGTGTCTGGGTACTTTGGTAAGCATTGGGTTGGTTGGCATTTGTTCATCTAAGAAAATTTCTCATACCTTTTAGATTTATGTTAGTTAGGATTGCAAGATCTAATATTCTTTTACTAGCTCAAATCCAAGTTGTCCCATTTAAAAGTAGTCGAGTCAAAATAATCTTTAGCATGTCAGACTAACCAGTCTGAAGTCTTAAAGAGGAGGCTAAACTGCAGCTCAGTAGGCTCAAATCAAGCTGAACTTTCTGGCTGAGTGAGATTATGTTTGAGAGAACATGGCTAGACTAAGAAGATACTTCTGCAGCTAAGCGGGCTCCATGTAATCTTTCTAATGCTTTCAACCCAAGCTCTCAAAGCTCTTTACTATCAGATGATCTGATTGTTTGCTGCACATCTGGAGATACCCAGCAAGTGACTTATCTGCTTGGAGGTATCTTATAAATCCTAGGCGAGTGCAGCTACATTCCTTCCCCTGTTTAAAATAAGATTTCAGATTTTTCAGGAAGTGCAATGGTGGATTAGTGAGGAGATGGTTTCTGAAGACCTCTTTGAGAAGGTACTCCTGTGTGACTGCTAAATGCACATTTGCTGATCAGTTATGGACCAGCTTTGAACATTGCAGGACTTCTAACTCTTGAGTATCCTGGTTACCCAAACAGTGTGACATTTCTGTAGATATAACAGCCATTTGACTCATATTATTCAGCTTACATACCTACTTAGAAATGCCTTGGTTTTATTTAGTATTGACATGGGCATAGATTCCTCAATATTTTTTTTCCAAAATAGAATTTATTGAAGTTGTGAAAAGATATTGTGCATCACTAATTTATACAATCTTTTCTTATAGGAGCCATTGTTATGGAGCGACCAAATGTCAAATGGAGTGATGTTGCTGGCCTTGAAGGTGCCAAAGAAGCACTGAAAGAAGCAGTGATCTTGCCCATTAAATTTCCACACCTGTTTACAGGTCAGAATTACAGCATTTATTTGCTATTGGCCAGTCAGGACCAGTGCTGGGTTCTGAGGAAAGTGTTAAGCTAATATATCAGAGACTCAGGCTGAGCTCTTAACAAAGAGATTATGATCCATTTGACAGGTTTCGTAGGTAGATGTGGAAAACCTCTTGAGTGAATAAAAGGGGCTTCATCAGAGAAATAGATTCAATCTTTCTACAGTATTTTGAAGTCTGATGGTTTCTCTCTTGCAGGAAAGAGAACACCCTGGAGAGGGATTCTCCTGTTTGGACCACCAGGAACAGGAAAGTCTTATTTAGCAAAAGCTGTGGCAACAGAAGCAAACAACTCGACCTTCTTCTCAGTATCTTCCTCTGACCTTGTCTCAAAGTGGTTAGGTGAAAGTGAAAAGTAAGTTGGAGTTGCCAGAGGTCCAGGAAAACACAAGAAGAAATTAATACAGAGCTAGAAAAGTTGCTGTAGAGAAATTAAATTTGAGCCGTATCTTTTTAAAAACAAACTTCAGGTGTTTCTATGCTGCTTGCTGCAGTGCCATGTAAAGATATTGTCATGTGCTGGTTTTTGTGCTTCTACAGCTGGACCTCTCTTCAGTGCTCAAGGTAGTCAAACTAGCTCAGAAAGGTTTCAGGAGCACCATGGAGCTCATTCTCCTTCTGAACTCAGCTGTGGTTGCACACTACATCAGTCTGAAATGTTGGGGTACTCTGCCTCTTGGCATCTCCCCACTCATCTGTTCCAGAAGAAACCTTAAGTTGCTTTCCTCCCATTGCAAAAGGAATAGAAAAAGAACTGGAGTCCAGCTTGGCATTTTTTTTCTGCTTGACTTCATTTGAGACTATTGCTTGAGATTTAGTGCTGGTAATGTGAGCAACTTGCCAGTATGCTCTTACTTATATTGCACTTAGTGGAATATGTTAATAAGATATGGCAAGGTTTTGGGGTTAGTTGTTTGGTTTGGCTTTTGCAAACCAACTTTTCTTGTCACATAAAAAGCATTTATTAAAGTTGTATAAAGTAAATGTACATGATGTTTCTTGCAAAGTCTCTAGAGTTAAACTAATTAGGTTACAAATGTTAAAGAAGAGAAAGGCATGTTCTTCTGAATATGTGTAGAGTGGTGGTTTTGTGTAGTCCAGGCTGTCTTGTAGAAATGTAAGCAGAAAAAGGGCTTTGTCTTGCAAAACCACGCCTGAAGTACGTGAAAATGTTTCACCTACTCTGTGCCCTCTCACTCAGTATAATGCTGAGTCTTGGAGCTTGTAAGAATGTTGTATGAGTACATTTATACTTTTCTTTTCTTACCTTCCTCTAAAGGAAGTGACTGTATCATAATCTTAAATTAGGTGGTTTTACTGGTGTAATCATGAAGATAACTGAAGCTGTTCCCTTTTTTAAGATTAGTGAAAAACTTGTTCCAGCTTGCCAGACAAAACAAACCTTCTATTATCTTCATTGATGAGATAGATTCCCTCTGCGGGTCAAGAAGTGAAAATGAAAGTGAGGCTGCTAGACGGATAAAAACAGAATTCCTAGTCCAGATGCAAGGTGAGTTTACTTGGTTTTCCAAATTGGTCAAAGGCCTGATTTTAAGCATAGCTTGCATGAAAATGCTACAAAGATCTGCAGTTCCACGGCACGGTAAAACACCTCTGTTTATCATCTAAAACAGTGAAATGGTTTCTGCCCTGATACAGGGGTTGGTGTTGACAATGAAGGAATCTTGGTCTTGGGAGCGACAAACATACCCTGGGTTTTGGATTCTGCTATCAGGAGAAGGTATGATGCAGCTTTTTTTTTTTACCATTGTATGAAATTCACAACTGTTATGAGGGTTCAGTCTGAGACTACTTGAGGTAGTGATCCAGCTCATGTTTGCAGACATTGCTAGTGTAATACAACTTGATTCTGTGAAATGGACTGAGCCCAACTAATAGCCCCTTATCCCTTTAAAGGGGTAGATTCGCTCTCACCTTATCTCATTGTTAGATGGTTGTGCTTGAGCAAGCAGAAGACTATTCTGTATCCTTGTTGGTTGGTTTTCTGGTGGGCTTGGGGGGCAGTTTACAAAATATGTACCTCAGAAGGGCAAAAGTGGGTAGAGCTTTCCTTTTCAGCTGTTGATAAACTGAAAAGCTTGAGTTCTTTGATGGAAGTATAGTCTTATGTTACACAGAAACACTGTTTTCTACTGGTCAGGTACAATTTATCTGATCTCCTTCTATGAGCAGGTGACCCATCTAGAGGTGACCCATCTAGAAATTAAGTGGGAGTGTTGATCTGCTGGAGGACAGGAAGGCTCTGCAGAGGGGTCTGGACAGGCTGGAGCAATGGGCTGAGGTCAGCTGTAGGAGGTTTAACAAGGGCAAGTGCCAGGTCCTGCACTTGGGTCACAACAGCCCCAGGCAATGCTCCAGGCTTGGGGAGGAGTGGCTGGAAACTGCCTGGTGGAAAAGGACCTGGGGGTGTTGGTGGAGAGCAGCTGACCATGAGCCAGCAGTGTGCCCAGGGGGCCAAGAAGGCCAATGGCATCCTGGCCTGTGTCAGAAACGGTGTGGCCAGCAGGCGTAGGGAGGTGATCCTGCCCCTGGGCTCAGCACTGGTGAGACCACACCTTGAGCACTGTGTCCAGTTTGGGCACCACAGGATCAGGAGGACATGGAGGTGCTGGAGCGGGTCCAGAGAAGGGCAGCGAGGCTGGTGAGAGGGCTGGAAAACATGCCTTATGGAGCCTGTCTGAGGGGACTGGGGTTGTTTAGCCTGGAGGAGACTGAGAGGTGACCTTGTTGCTCTCTATAGCGACCTGAAAGAAGGTTGTAGTGAGGCTGGTGTTGGTCTCTTTAGGACGAGATGAAATGGCCTCAAGTTACGACAGGGGAGGTTTTGACTGGATATTGGGTAGAATTTCTTCCCTGAGAGAGTGGTCAGGCACTGGAATGGGCTGCCCAGGGACGTGGTGGAGTCACCATCCCTGGAGGTGTTCAGAAAAATGAGCGGATGTAGCACTTGAGGCTATGGTCTAGTGGTTAGGGAAACGTTAGGAGGAAGGTTGGACTTGATTATCCTAGAGGTTCTTTCCAACTATAGTGATTCTATGAATCTCTGATCTTTCAGTGTATATTTTAACTGCTGCTTCCTGATGAGCTGGATCTTTGAGCTGCAGACCAGCAGAGGACAAATACAGCTATGTGACACATACGATTATGTTGTGATGAGGACACAGCTTGGATAATGGTCATTTTTGTTGGCTAAAGAAACATTACTTTTTTGTCCATGTCACTGGCTTTTATTTATATATTTAATTCAAGCTTGCCATACTTTGATTTAGGCTTGGATGAGGTGATCTCCAGAGGTTGCTTCCAACCTGTATGACTACAGTTTTGTGTGAGACAAATTTAGAGGCGTTGCTTAAAATTTTAAGTCATTCTTGAAATTCCATCTCTGGAGTCCACTGCACAAGACAGAGATGGGCCTGATAGAGAAAATCCAGAAGGGCTCCATGAAAATGATCAGAGGGCTGGAACACCTCTCCTGTGAAGAAACAATGAGAGATTTGGGGCTGGTGAGCCTGGAGAGGAGACCGCTCAGGGGAGACCTTATTGCAGCCTTTCAATATATGAAGGGGGCTTATTAGAAAGACAAAGAGACGTTTGTTTAATTTTTTTAACCAAGGCCTGTTGGGACAGGACAAGGGGCAGCAGTTTTAAACTGAAAGAGTAGGTTTGGATTGGACATGAGGAAGAAATTCTTTACTGTGAGGTTGATGAGACACTGGAACAGGCTGCCCAGGGAAGTTGTGAATGTTCCATCATTAGAAGTTTTCAAGGCCAGGTTGGGTGGTGCTTTGAGCAGCCTGATCTAATGGAAGATGTCCTTGCCTGTGGCAAGATGGTTGGACTAGATGACCTTTAAAGGTCTCTCCCAACTCAAACCATTCTCTGATTCTCTGCAGCATGAAAGAGTAGCTCTAACTCTTGTCCATAAAACTTAAAGACCTTGTACACCAGTACAAGTAGTAATCAAATAAGTTTTTCATGAACCTCACCCACTTTGTCATGTGTATCAAGGTACTTGTGTTCTACACAATTTGAAATCCACAAAGGACTATGAAGGTGATTAGGGGACTGGAACATCTCTCGTACAGGGAAAAGCTGAGAGACCTGGGTCTGTTTAGCCTGGAGAAGAGAAGACTGAGAGGGGGTCTTGTCAATGCTTAAAGTGAGGGTGCTAAGAGGATGGGGCCAGACACTTTTCAGTGGTGCCCAGTGATAGAATGTGGGGCAACAGGCACAAACTGGAACACAGTTCACCTAAACATAAGGACTAACTTCTTTACTGTGAGGGTGATGGAGCAGTGTAACAGGCTGCCCAGAGAAGTGGAAGTGAAACTAGACCTAGATGATCTCCAGAGATCCCTTTCAACTCCTACCATTCTGATTCTGAATCAGTCTTAATTTTGCTGGTGGGAGGCAATCCCCTCTGTGAGAACAGGTGGCTGCTTCAAAGGAAGAACTGCAGTTATCAGCGTTTTCTTCTGACAACTGTGTTGAGAACATGACTTCAAATTGACTTCCAGCTATGTGGTTTTCTTTAATTTAGTTGGAGGCTGGAGAATGTGGTTGTGTCAGCTTATTATTAGGCAGCTCTTCCTTTGAGTGTGAAAATTGGTCAAATATACTTCAACACTAAAGACTTTTTTCCCCTCATTTTTTTCTTTTAAAACACTTAACTCTGCTGGAGAGAATCTGGAAAAACTTTGCCATGAAAAGGCAGAAGTTGTTATATTCTGGATGTTAGCTACAGTATTAGTTATGAGAACTGGTTGTTGAGTATTTGCCTTAGATTTTTTCTTCTGTGAAGGTTTATAATACTGAAGCTACTTCTAATACTGTTAGGAACCAACTATATACTTATTTGCATAAGCTTCTTTCCTGTGTGCACCTGCATGAGCGAGCACCTGTGGAACACTTTCCTTTTTTCTTTCAAACCAGGTTTGAGAAGCGTATTTACATCCCCTTACCGGAAGACCATGCCAGGGCCGCCATGTTCAAACTTCACCTTGGGTCAACTCCCAATCTCCTGACAGACTCAGATTACCGGGAGCTGGGAAAGAGAACTGAAGGTTATTCTGGTGCAGATATCAGCATCATTGTACGGGATGCACTGATGCAGCCTGTTAGAAAAGTGCAATCAGCTACTCACTTTAAAAAAGTAAGTAAAAGTTAAAAATCCTACGAGTTATTTCATCTCTCAGAACTGTCTTAATTTGAAAATTCCTTATAAGTAAACTGAATTTGTTTTTGGGTAATACTGCATGCTTATGAATGTCCTTTTTATCAACTGGGGAGAACTTGGGTATTCCTTCTCTTTTTTTGTTTTCCTTCCACCATCCTTCCCTCAGTCCTGCCATAAGTCTGGTGGCACTAGTTTCTGAGCATTCATGCTGTGTAACCCAAGCTCTGATGACTCTGTGTCTCTGGGTAGTATTAAAAGCATTCAGTTTGAAGTTGGACTTAAATGGGAATGCAACAGAGGTATACTTTATGGATCAAGTTACATGGTTCTTCATGTTTTTCTAGCATTTTTAAATGAATGTATCCCTCATCCTCATGGGAACAGATGGATTATAATTATGGATATTCTGCTTGACATATTTTTCAAACTGAAAAATTAGGGTTCCTGTGAAGTTATGGTAAAAACACTAAATTGATGTTACTTGTGACGGTAGATGCTAGACAACTGAGCAAGGCCTGTGTTTTGGTGTTTGGGCAGCATGTAGCATCCTATGAATGCTGCTGTAGTATGAAAACTACACTTATTTATATGCACTTCAGAGAGACTAATGAAATGATACTGTTTGGCTTATCTTGCAGTTCACTATATAGACTATGTACTGACTTAAACATTTCTTCTCAACATGTGGATCTCGAAAGCTATCTAACAAAGAACCAACTAGAGTTCTTTAGCACCAATCTAGATCCATTAAATCTGGAAATGCTTGTTTTCCTCTGAAGAACTTGCACATGCCAGTCTTGTTCAGTCAAATTAATTGTTCTCTATTAAGCTCTTCAGAGGGGGAAAAGTATCCTGTTATAAATGATGATAAACAGTTTCAAATACATACACGTGTATAGGTTAAATAAAATTGCACTTCTCCTGTATAGAACCTACACACCAAAAATACCGCTAAAACAGTGATTTGTAAGTTTCTTCTGGGGGCATCTTGGCAATAACACTGCGATATAAACTGTATTTTTTAAAAATAAGCAGCTGTCTTAAAATACCAAGGATTTTTTGGAGCCTTCCTTCCCTTAAGCAGTGATGCCTGAAGTATTTATCCATTGTTGACTTTAAGAAACAATGAAATTTCTGGCTAAAGGCCTTTTTTCAAATTTGGAAGAATCTAAGGAATGTCTGAGACTACCATGGAGCCATAGAATAACCTCAGCTGTCAGACTTTGCAGAGCAAACCAAAAGGAATTTTTAACTCTTACTCCCTTTTGTCCCTAAAAAAAGGAAGGGAAAAAAAAATCCAGGGCTGCAGTACTTTGAGGGCTCTGACATAAGCCAGTTTGATACCACTTGCATTGCTAGTACTTTTAATTGTTTGCAATTTTTGTAAGCAAAATCTTAGCTTTATTGTTTGAATCATAAACAGACACCTTGCCCTACTTAATCAGTGCTTTTCTCAATTACTACTAATTAATTGCAAACCATTCCTTGCTCTGTGTGATAATACAGGTTTGTCAGAGTGCATTGTGAATATCTGTGCTTTGCAGCATCATGCTTTAAATGCAGTTTGGAAATAGCAAATTGAGTTCTCGGCTGTAAAAAACAGCCAGTTAGTGTGTTGTCTTTCAATCTTTGTTTTGAGTTCCTTTGGGTGTGTGATGCTTCAGGTAGTGATAAAGGAAGAGAAAACTGTAGTCCCAGATAACACGTTGCAGAAAGGGAACAGACACCTGGTGTGGCTTTTTTTGGTTGTCCATGTGTCTGGATAAAAAGGATGGTTTCTGTTCTTCCACTAGCTGACCCTATTTTCAGTTACTATGCTGCTGAGGTGGTGTCAGAAAAGGTGCTCAGAACTTCGTAGTGCAGTATGTCAAAGAATGAAGAGCCATCTCCATCTTCCTAACTTGAGGGACACTCAAGGACAATTACTGAGAAGCTTTTAGAAAGTTGTTAACCAGTGATGAATGAACTCCCAAAGAGACCAGGGATTAAAAGTGTGATCTTCTCCAACTAGGTTTCCTGGCATGTTAGTCTTCACAGAAATCCTCAGTCTTAGAAAGAAGCAGATCGTGGGATTTGACTTGATACAAATTTAGTTATCTGGCTAAAACTGCATGTTTTCAGAGAGAATGATGCCAGTACACTTACACGCTTCCTTTCACAGGACAAATCTTTGCAATGGGTGGGTCATCTGTGTAAAATTAAGCAATATTTTTGCTCTAAAGATGCTGTTCAGCTGCTGGTTTTTGTCTTTAAAATTATTATTCCTATAAATTTAGGATTTTCCTATTTTTAGGTAAAAGGACCATCAGTATCTAGTCCAAACACCATGGTAGATTTGTTCACCCCTTGCTCACCAGGTGACCCTGAAGCCATAGAAATGACATGGATGGAGGTTCCAGGTGATAAATTACTGGAGCCTCAAGTTTCCATGGTAAGTATTCTTTTGTAGCGTTTCTTTCTTGCTTTGCAGAATTCTAAACAGACTTTTAGGTGAACTCTTTTTCCAATGGTTATGCAAGGCCATGATGACCAAGGATGAGTTGTTTTCAGAAATGCTGGTCATACCAGGTAACACCTGAATTCCCAACTTACAGTGCTGCAGTGTGGCACACCTGTGAAAAAGGCAGCTCTCCATCCCTGATAAGCATTTCTTTCTTACTGTTCTTGTCTGCTGGCATGCAGCTGCTGTCCTTTCATCCAGAGACAGCATCTGCATCTTCCACTGTTCTTTCCATTGTCTTTGATTCATTTAAAAGCTTCAAGATCCCTGCCCCATGATTTGCTTCCTTCCTATCACTCTATGGCATTGATATTGTTATGGGAAAAGGAAAATTATAGCCAGTGCACGTTGGGAAGTGGGGTGCTGTAGGTAAATACTACCCACAAAATAAACACAAGCATAAACAATAAAATGTAGAAAAATCATGAATGTAGTGGTAGCGTTGGATAAATTTTATCACAAATGATGCAGCTCTTTTAGCTGTTTTCTTTCTGCATTCTAAAGTACTTGCTTTGGTCTAGGGAATGAAATGTGTCACTTCAAGACATATTGAAATTTTAGTTCACTGCAAAAAAATGGCTCATTTTGTATTTTTCCCAAGAGCAACAAAAGAAGATTCTGAACATAAGTACAACGTTTGAGGGAAGGACTTGACAACAAATCTGTGGTGCTGTCATTTCTTGTGGGCAAACAGTCCTGTAATGAATGCAAGAAATAAGTAAACTTCACGGGGATCACAAACCTCTGAAACAGTAGACACTGCATGGCAGATATAACGATCACTATAATTCAGAACAGACTTTTCTGTGCACATTTGCATACTGAGGAAGTGTAGAAGGATGTATACAGGTGCAGGCCTGCCCTAAAGCTTCTGCCCCCATCGTCTAAGCTGTTTTGTTTTTTTTTTAAATCTGTCTTTTCTGCAATTAAACGTAACAATTCCTTGTGAGCTCCTAATGGTACCTGGGCTCTGACATGCTGTAGTTGCATCGGTTGTTGTTTCAGTGTCCAATATTGGTTCATGTCCTTAAATAGATCAGGCTTTAATTCTTTCTAAGCAGGGTGTCTCTAGTCTGATGCTACAAATGTCAAGTCTAGAAAATCATGATGCTAGCTTCTGGTATTACCCATCATTTTATAATAATATGAGGTGTTGAGAATCTGCTTTTTCCACTGCCTTTGGCTAGGACTTGAAGTTCAGTTCTTTTCAGTAAAAAGAGATTAATTTCACTTGAATGGGTAAGTGGCTTAAGCCTAAACCTGAGGTTATGGCTTCATTATTAGAAAACTCGCTGGCAGTTGTTTGTCTTCACATGGTTGAAAAGTTGCCTCTGTGCAGAGGTGCTCAGGTTTAGTTAAAGTTTTAGGAGCTCCTGTGGTCATCTTGTTTTAATGGGCTTTTTAATGCATGTTTCTCTTGGCAACAAGATTGTTAGCAGTGGCACTGTGCTGGTCTCTGAAAACACTTGTTTTCTTTTTTTCCTGACAGGTGGATATGCTTAGGTCTCTAGCTAGCACTAAACCAACAGTTAATGAACAGGACCTGGAGAAGTTAAAGAAGTTTACAGAAGACTTTGGTCAAGAAGGTTAAACCAAAGATACATGTGGAGCATTAGAACTTTTTTTGCTTTAAGTATTCTTGTGTGTTGATGGCACTTAAAATAAGTGCCAATAAAATCACTCCTTTCTTACTTTGCAGAAGGAATAGAAGATACCTTTGCAAAGACTCTGAAGCTTTTGTAATGTGTTGTTTTCCTCAGATATCTATTAAATGTCTATTGAAAAATAATATGAAAGTACAATTTTAGAATGAGACAGCAAAGTGATGTAGTAATGTCTATTAAATACTAGGAAACTTTACAATTTTAGGTATTAGACCTGGGTATAAGTAAATTTTAAACTCCCAGTAGGCTCAAAAACCCCATTTTTGAGGGGTGGAAGGGAAAATACTTGTTGGATGGTTTCAGCACCAGTCAGTAAGCCTACATATTAATTGCTCATTTAATTTAGAAAAATGCAACAAAATTTGCTGATGAAGCATACTGGAAGTGTAGGTCCACTGTCAAAGTAAGAAAGAAAACACTGTAAGATTACGTGGGTCGGTACTTTGTTTAAATACTGGTGGAGCTGGTATTTGGCTTTTTCTGCTATGCTGTATGAAAATTTTGCCTTACATGGCAGGCTCTTGTGCAATTTAGCACAAGTTTGTTAAATTAAAGTATCTTGGAAGGTATTTTGCTGGCTTTTTTTTAATCTGGATTTACTTTCTGCCAGAGTCTGGCTAAAGTCAGGAAAAAGCATTAGTAATATCCTATAGGATTCCACATGTCAAGGCTGGCAATGTACAGGTTGTCTTTAGAGAATGTAGGAGAGGCCCCTTCGGAAACAGCATATGTGTGAGGAGAGTGTAAGAGATGTTTCAGTCACTGACTTGGCAGTGATAAACTGGAACCCCACTGATAACTATTGCATATAGGTTACATCAATTTAGTGCTTAAACTTGTGAGAGAAAGTGGCACTTAGTACAGAAGTAGCACCTCCATTTTTTTTCCTAAGAACTACAGATTAAGCCTGAATGTAGCTTAAAACACTACAGTGTCAGCACTGAGTCTGTGCCTTGTGAGTCTGCACTGGCTGTAGATACAAAACATCATCAGAATACCTAGAATATGCTGTGTTCCATTATCATTGAACAACTCTATCCTGCATATGCTTTCTTTAACTTGCATTAAAAACTTTGCACATTTTGTATATGTATAGGTGCATAATGTACATATATGATCATCTTTTGATGGAGTTTGGTTTCCTTGGTGTACATATTTTGTGTACTTTACAAATCATAGGACGGGTGAAATTTGCTGTACCTAAATGAAGTAAAACATTATAGTACAAGATCAGCTGTGTTCTTCTGAGTATTTCTTCTATGTTACTTTCAAGTATTTAATGGCTGATTTGTTTTTTTTTTTTTTATTTTTTTTTTTTTATTTTTTACTTCCCATGTTTAACAGCTAAACAAAATATTTAGTTAAAAAATTCTTTGATCTGCAAGGTGCTGAGCTTTTGTTTCCTAACATGATGAAACATTCATTCCAAAATCTAGTTACACACAGCTTTACCTTATGTTGGAACCTGTAAATGTGAATCGGTGGACTGCAAATGTTTTTGTGAACCTTTGGACAGGAATGGACAATGCAGGAATTCCAGTGTAGGTGCAGGCAGCTGTGGTCAGTGAACTTTGTCCTTGTTGCAGCAGGATTGCTTTTCATAGTTGCCTCCTGTGAACACTTTACAAGTGAGCCACATACTGGCAGGGCTCTCACTTAGGGGTTTGGAGCTACTCTCCAAAGTACTTGTCTCTTGACCTTTTTTAAAATGAGAGTCCTTACTGCAATCTTCAAATTCTCAGGAACTTATTTGTAGCAGGCTGATTTGTCCTATGGGTTTCCCTAAACTGAACTTTGTAATCTCTTGTCTTTAATGTAGAAGAAAAATCTGCTGTATGTTTTAAATTTACATCTTGCTGCTTGCTGAGTTGTGGGATGACATTTCTAACAGAAGCATTGTTTGATGTTTAAAGTTGATTTTAGAAATATATTCTAAATAAATATTGCTGCTTAAAATTGCAGCTAAAAGGACAACTTTTTGGTTTGCTGTCTTTGTAAAATGGGAATAAATTAAAATGTATCCCTGAGCTTCCTAGGTAAGTTATCCCAGAATAGATGATAGCCAAGGGGCAGGCCCTGTGAAATCTCCATTTTAGTTTTCAGTGTTAATTGAAAATACACTAAAGAATTTATGAGCATTTATATTTGCTTTACGTAATCAAAACCTCTGTTAATACTGGAGAAATTAGTTGTACATTTTTCATGAGGTCTGATGCATGAGTCATCTTTGGTTGGGTAGTTTACACATTCTCTTTCCTAACTGCTGGTGTTACTGCTTACTCTGACTGCAATATGAAAAAATGTAATTTTTCTTCCTGTGAGTAAAATAGTTTTGCAAATAAATCACTTGTTCTTCAGATGGTTTCTTCACATCAACATTAAACTTTGGTTTTCCTGTCACTTGTGGTATACATTGCAATGCATATACTCATAGGGTTAGAAAAGCTCAGTAAATTAACTTGTTATATTTTTTTCCTGTGTTGCCTGACAAACCTCAAATTCTAGAGTCTTTTTTTTCTTCCCTGATTTCTTCTCCTGTCTCTTTGTCATTCTCTAGCACAATTAAAATGTACAAATTTTTAAGTTATTTGTTTGATTTGTTTTGTTTTCCAGATTATCTGCTGGTCTTCAAATACGTTTTTGTTTTAATGAGTGGATCAGAACACATGTCCTTTAGAGAGATACCCTTTAAGCTTTTGTTCCTGATCCTGTCAGGGGTGTCTGATCACAGTTTGCTCTTTCTGCCAACTGAAGCAATGAAGCTTTTGATCTACTCTTTGTGTCTATTTAGTCACCTTCCTAATATGAATATATTCTGGTTTTGGTTGTTTCTTTTTCCTCATACTATTTCTGAGGATTATCTGGACAGGAAGCTTTCTAATAGTTCTGAATTTGTTGAAAATTCAAAAGCAGGAACATCTTTATTTTGCTATTTACTCGTCTCTCTCCAGAATGACAAGCCTGTTCCATTATTGTCTTCCATACACATTTTTTGTCTAAACTAGATTCATCCTGGTAATCATGGCTGACTTAAAGCCATTCCCATAGCTTACATAAAATAGTGCAAGAACTTGGTGGGCTGTTTTTTTCCTACTGTGCTGCTTTTCCAACAAATACTTAATTCTTATCAAAATTTATTTTTTTTTTTTTTTATTCTCAAGCAGGTAGCTTTTGTTGTAGCTCTTGTGGCTCCACTGCTTTCCACTTTGATTTTATTTTGACTTTTTATTAACAATATTTTAATCTAGTGGTTTTATTCCACAAATATGTTGCCATAATTAGCTGTGTAAAAACTCTTAATTGTTCATTCTCCATCCTGGCATTTATGTACTGACAGCCTAGATACTAGATAAGCTTGTCCTCTTTTTTTGTCTTTTGGTCCCTGTGACCTAATTACAATTCTCTCCCTCCCCACCTCTGCAGGCACACGCACACACCCTTCTGATGGAAGCTTCTTGACTAGGTCTTTTTTTGTGCCATTTTCTGTTTACTCACCCTTGCATCTTTTATCCTGCCTAAGAGGCTCCAACTTTATGAATGAATGCTCAAGGATACTTCTTCCCTTCACCCCATCAACAGTGTTTGGGGATGCCAGAGTACGTCTGTCTGTACCACCTGTGCATGGTACCTGGTATGTACAATCTGCTAGTCCTTTACAGAAATACTTGACATTTTAGGGTTTATTAATTTGGACTTCTCAGGGCATATTTATTACTCATGAAAACATACAATGTCCTATCTGCACTGTAGCGGGAGTTAAGCTGTCTTCTAAAAAGGCTTCGGCTGTGTTTTGTAACATCTCCAGGAAACAGATCTGTGACACCCAAGTGCAGGCCTGATGTTGATAATGAAGCCAAGGTTTTCCTTCCTGTTTGGTGACCCAGAACCAGGCACTGTACAATGAAGTGGCAAGACTTGCTTCTGCTTGCCCTCCCTCCTCTGCTGCCTCAGCTAATTTAAATCTCACTTACTCAAGGTGCAGGGACTTTTGCTTTCAAACATAGAATCAGACAAACACCACGGTTGGAAAGCACCTCTAGGATCATGTCCAACTTTCCTCCCAGCATTTCCCTATCCACTAGAGCATAACCTCAAGTGCCACATTACTTGTTTTTTGAACACCTCCAGGG